>NW_026570965.1:59804-132304 GCF_027595985.1 Sorex araneus
GTCTGTCCAGTTCTCCGAGCTCAGAGCACCCAGCTGACCTGCTCGTCCTCTGCCTTCCCCCCCTCCCAGGGATGGCGAGTGACGACGACAGCCGGGTGGTCTACTCCCTGGGGGACCCCGCCGGGCTGCCTCGCAACGAGACGACGTTCGCCGAGTTACTGCGGGAGCAGGGCTACAGCACCGCCCTCATAGGTGAGACCCCGCTGGCGCGCCCTGCGCGGGCAGAAGACCCACCCAACGGGGGCCACTTCGTCCTTCGGGACGTGCGCTCGGGGGAACCCCTGAGAAGTGACCCCGCGTGTTGGTGAGGACAGAGACCCCGGCTCTAGTCTCTCTGGACCCCCCGGCCCCGAGTGTGCTTTCTTCCCGGAAATCCAGCGGCTGGCATAACCGTCCCTGCACTCCTGCGTGTTGCCGCTGCTGTGTGCTCCCTGGAGAGTCTCTCTTCCTCTTGGTCCTCCTGGCCTCTTGATGGACTGCAGGCATGCACATACACATGCACACATGCGCACACACCACGCACACACACGCACACATGCACAGACAAACATGCATGCACATATGCACAAATATGCATGCACATTCAAACACACGTGCACGCAACACATACATGCATACTCACCACACACATGCACACACACGCATGCACATACACACATGGACACATGTGCATACACAAGCACACATCATGCATGGACACACACATGCACACACATGTTCACACATGCATGAACACACATACACATATGCACACACAAGGGCATATGCACACGCACACACATAGGCACACATCATGCATGGACACACACGTGCACACACATGCTCACACATGCACGAACACACATACCCATATGCACACACACAAGGACACATGCACAAACATAAGCACATATCATGCATGGACACACACGTGCACACACACGTTCACACATGCACGAACACACATACACATATGCACACACAACGACACATGCACATGCACACACATAAGCACACACATGCACACTACACATGTGCATGCACACACATGCACACACAAGCCCATACACATACATGTACACATGCACACATATGCACATGCGCATGTGAACACATATGCACACATGCAAGAACACATGCACATATGCACATACATATGCACATAAACACATGCAAACAGATACACATACACATATGCACACATAAGCACACACATATATTAACACCACATGCACACAGATGTGTACACATGCATACACATGCACACACATACACATATGCACGCACACTCACTCAAGGACACATGCACACACGCACACACATAAACACAACCATGCTTGTTCATGGACACACATGCACACACATGCCCATACACATATACAGATATCAGGCAAACACACGTGTACATATGAACACACATGCACACACATGCAAGGACACGTGCACACACACATAAGAACACACGCACATGCACATACACATATGCATAGACACACATGCACACATGCAAGGACACAGCACATGCCCACATGCATAAGCACACACACATGCACACACCGCACACATGTGCACACACATGTACACACATGCAGGCCCAACTACATATGTGCACTCACACATATGCGTGCAAGCAAACATACACATATGAACACACAGCACACCCACGCAAGGACACCTGCACACGTGCACACACATGTGTGTGCACACACATGCACACACATGTACACACACACCCTTTCCTCCCTCATTGCCACCCTCTGTCTCTGTCAGACACGGCTCAGGCCTGCTCCCCCCAGCCTCCGCCGACCTTCCCGAGTGTGTCCGTCTGCCTGGGGCCGGCTCCCAGCTCTGGTCCCACACGGTTCCCGGCGGCCTCCCCCGTGGTTCTGCCTCGTTGGCGGGGCCCGAGCGGACAATGCCCCCCAGGGCCCGGCCGATCCTGCGCTCCCTGTCGTGGATTTCCAAGACGTGGGTTTCCGAGAAGAATGTCTCTCCCTTGGCCCTGCCCCGTCGACCCCCCTCCACTCGGATACGGAATACGCGTCTATCCGGAGACCCTTGCGACCTGCCCCCTCATCCCCACCCCTACGTCGTGCTCCCCCCTACCCGCGTCCCTGCTGCCTGGGGGTGCTCATCTTCCAGAAGAAGGCTGCAGGGGTGAAACTTGGGCCACGAGGTCTCTGTCTGTCTGACAGGTGTCTGTCTGATAAGATCCAGCGTCCACCCACCAATCTACCCATCGATCTACCCATCCACTTGCCGTTCTACCAATCATTCGTCTACAATATGTGAACCCACCCACCCACTTATTATTCCATCCTCTGTCCAACCTCTGTCCATCCACCCAGTCATCAGGCTAACAGTCTTTCCTTTGTCGGAACTCTACCCGTCCATCCTTCCATTGATCAATTATCCATCACTATCATCTTCCCTTCATTCACCCATCCATCTTCTATCAATCTACCATCCATCAAATATCATCTTCCCTCCATCCCTCCATCCATCCATCCATTCACCCATCCATCCATCCACCCATCCTCTTATTGATCTCCCATCCATCAGTTATCATCTCCTTTCTATTTATTCGTCCATCCATCCACCTGTCAGTTCATCCATCAGTTATTGACCTATCACCCCTGCATCCCACCCATCATTCATCCACCATGATCCTTCCATCATTCCAACCCCTAACCATTCACCTACCCACCCTCCCATTCTTTGTCTCTGTTCGTCATCTTCTTTCCTTCCTCCTTCCTTCATTCCTCCTCTCTCTCCTCCTTCCTTTGTTCCTTTCTTCTTTCCTTTTCCTTCCTCTCTCCTTCCTTTCTTTCCTCCTTTTCCTCTACTTTATTCTCTCTCTTTCTCTTTCAATCTCCTTTTCTCTCCCTCATTTCCTTCCTTCCTTCTCTTTCTTTCTCACTCTCTTTCTTTCTCCCTTCCTCCGTTCCTTCCTTTTTTTCTCTCCTCTCCTCTTCTTCCTTCCTTCCTTCCCCTTCCTTCCTTCCTTCCTTCCTTCCTTCCTTCCTTCCTTCCTTCCTTCCTTCCTTCCTTCCTTCCTTCCTTCCTTCATTCCTTCCTTCCTTCCCCTTCCTTCCTTCCTTCCTTCCTTCCTTCCTTCCTTCCTTCCTTCCTTCCTTCCTTCCTTCCTTCCTTCATTCCATTCTTTTTTCTTTATTTCTTATACATCTATGCACCCATCTACACATCTCTCTTTGACTTTATGTTTACCTTTGTATCCATTCATCAATTGTTTCATCTATTGATCCATGAATCCATATTTGTCAGTATTTATCTATCTTTGTGATCCTACTTCCCTCTCTCTGCCTCTGTCTGTCCACTCAGCCTTCCATCACCTGCCAACCCCTCTCTGTGCCAGGTCATAGTGACCCTGCCTTTTTCCTCCCCCTGGATGAAGCCGACCTTTTGTCTACCACAGACTCACACGTATTTGTTCATCCTTTGACTTTGTGTGGCACCTTGAGTCAGAACAACCATATCTTAACCCAAACATTTGCAAACCAAGAGAAGCTAGCTCGTTTTTTATTTTTATTTTTTTTGGATTTCTGGGTCCCACCCGGCGATGCTCAGGGGTTCCTCCTGGCTCTGCACTCAGGAATCACTCCTGATGGTGCTCGGGGGGCGGGGGGGACCCTATGGGATGCTGGGAATCAAACCTGCGTCAGCTGCATGAAAGGCAAACGGTCTACCTGCTGTGCTATCGCTGCACCCACCCCCCTCTTTTTTTTAAAGGAAGAAAACAAAAACAGACGAAAGAGAGAAAGTTAGTGACCTTGATTTTGGTTCCCGAGTGCTTGTAAATGAAAAGCAAGTGTGTGACCACAGCATCTGGCTTCACCTCTTTGTGTGTGTGCATGTGTGTGTGTGTCTGTGTGTACTTCATTTCAGGGAAATGGCATCAAGGCTTAAATCGCCACGTTCGAGGCGATCACCATCACCACCCCGTCTCACTACGGCTTCGATTACTTCTACGGCATGCCCTTCACGCTGATAGACGCCTGCTGGCCCGACCCCTCCCGGGACGTGGAGCTGACCCTCTCGGGGAGGATGGGTCTGCTGGTCCACCAGCTGATCGCCCTGGCCGTGGCCACCTTCATCTTGGGGATAGTCCCTGCACTTGCCCTGCGTGTGCTGGACCCTCATCCTGGTCCCGGTGGTCCTGATCGTCCTCCTGAGCTACTTCTGGTTCGACAGCTACGGGTCCGCGCTCTACTGGGACTGCATCCTCATGCGAGGCCACGACATCACGGAACAGCCCATGAAGGCAGAGCGTGCCGGCTCCATCATGGTCCAGGAAGCGACCGCCTTTCTAGAAAGGTAAATTCCCCGGGCCGGAGGGATAGCACAGCGGGGGAGGGCGTTTGCCTTGCACGCGGCCAACCCGGGTACAATTCCCAGCACCCTATATGGTCCCCTGAGCACTGCCAGGAGTGATTCCTGAGTGCAGAGCCAGGAGGAACTCTTGAGCATTGCCAGGTGGGACCCAAAAAGCAATAATAATAATAATAATAATAATAATAATAATAATAACAATCGAACAGTATCATTATAACTCCCGTTGGGTGTCAACCCTAAGTATTTTAGTCTTCACTGGTGAATTTCTCCCTTCCTTCCTTCCTTCCTTCCTTCCTTCCTTCCTTCCTTCCTTCCTTCCTTCCTTCCTTCCTTCCTTCCTTCCTTCCTTCCTTCCTTCCTTCCTTCCTTCCTTCCTCCCAGAGAGGGTTAGTTAACACACTCTTGCTCCCATCCCTGTCACTGTGTCACTGTCCTGTCGTTGTTCATCGATTTGCTCGAGCAGGCACTAGTAACGCTTGTGTCTGTTTCTGTGTGTTTCTATACGTTTGTGTTTGTGTGTGAGTGTGTTTGTTTGTATGTGTGTGTCTGAGTCTGCGTCTCTCTGTGTGTTTGTGCATGTGTTGGAGTATGAGTGGGGTTTGCCCGTCTGTATGTATCTGTGCATGTGTGTCTGTGCACATGTGTCTATATGTGTGTTTGTGTGTGTGTCTCTCTGTTTGTGTGTTTGTGTCTCTGTGAATATGGTTGCGTGTGCCTGTATGTGTGTGTTTGTGTGTGTCTGTGTGTGTTTGTGTATGTGTATGAGTGTGCTTCTCTGTATGTCTGTATTTGTGTGTGTCTGTGTCTATATGTGTGCTTGTATATGTGTCTGTGTGTGTCTGTGTGTGTTTGTGTGTGTTGTGTGTGTTTGTGTGTGTCTGTGTATATGTGTGTGTTTATATGTGTGTGTTTTGCGTGTATGTCTGTATGTGTCTGTGTGTGTTTGTGTGTCTGTGTGTATGTGTGTCTGTGTATGTCCGAGTTCCATGATTCCTTTAGCAGTTGTGGGGCAGCTTCTGGCTCCGGGAGACCCCGGGGCACCCTCTTGCCTCAGCCAGCAGCTCCTCGAACCCTGGGCGTGAGACCATCTTTGGCTGCAGTGTCCCTAGGTGATATTTGCAGCGCGGCTGAGGTGAATCCCAACACCGGGGCCAGAGACCCGGAGTCTTAGGAGAGAGTTTATGAGGACACGCAAACAAGGCCAC
Organism: Sorex araneus; assembly: GCF_027595985.1. Taxonomy (NCBI): domain Eukaryota; kingdom Metazoa; phylum Chordata; class Mammalia; order Eulipotyphla; family Soricidae; genus Sorex; species Sorex araneus. The sequence goes on from NW_026570965.1 coordinate 65,342, forward strand.
ACATACTCAGGGAACGTGCCTCTGTGGACTCGCAAACAGGTGACAGAGGAAGCAAGGGGGTTGTTACGGCTACGAAGAAACTTCTGGAATTTATTCTTGGTTCTCTACCGAAGAGGCCAGGCGCAACGCTGCCCCAGCCATGTGCTGCGTGTGTCCATGTGGCCGAGCACGGCGTGTCGCCCGCATCTCCCCTCTGGAGACGGGGACGTTCGTGCTTCCCTGTGTGATGCCTGGGGTGTGTGTCGGGGTCTCTCCGCCCCCGGGGAAGCCCGGGTTCTCTCTTCAGCACGTTTTTTTCTCTCCCTCTCTCTCTCCCCCTCTTTCTCTCTCCCTCTCTTTCTCTTCCTCTCTCTGTCTCTCTCCCTCTCTCTCTCCTTCTCTATCTCTGTCTCTCTCCCTCTCTCTGTCTCTCTCCCTCTCTCTCTTTCTCTGTCTGTCTCTCTCCCTCTCCCTCTCTCTCCCTCTCTCTGTCTGTCTCTCTCCCTTTCTCTTTCTCTCCTTCTCTATCTCTCTCTCCCTCTCTCTGTCTGTCTCTCTCCCTCTTTTTCTCCTTCTTTATCTCTGTTTCTCTCCCTCTCTCTTTCTCTATCTGTCTCTCTCCCGCTTCCTGTCTCTTTCTCTCCTCTCCTCTCCTCTCCTCTCCTCTCCTCTCCTCTCCTCTCCTCTCCTCTCCTCTCCTCTCCTCTCCTCTCCTCTCCTCTCCTCTCCTCTCCTCTCCTCTCCTCTCCTCTCCTCTCCTCTCCTCTCCTCTCCTCTCCTCTCCTCTCCTCTCCTCTCTCTCTCTTCTCTTCTCTTCTCTTCTCTTCTCTTCTCTTCTCTTCTCTTCTCTTCTCTTCTCTTCTCTTCTCTTCTCTTCTCTTCTCTTCTCTTCTCTTCTCTTCTCTTCTCTTCTCTTCTCTTCTCTTCTCTTCTCTTCTCTTCTCTTCTCTTCTCTTCTCTCCTCTCTCTCTCTCCTCTCCTCTCCTCTCCTCTCCTCTCCTCTCCTCTCCTCTCCTCTCCTCTCCTCTCCTCTCCTCTCCTCTCCTCTCCTCTCCTCTCCTCTCCTCTCCTCTCCTCTCCTCTCCTCTCCTCTCCTCTCCTCTCCTCTCCTCTCCTCTCCTCTCCTCTCCTCTCCTCTCCTCTCCTCTCCTCTCCTCTCCTCTCCTCTCCTCTCCTCTCCTCTCCCTCTCCTCTCCTCTTCTCTCCTCTCCTCTCCTCTCCTCTCCTCTCCTCTTCTCTTCTCTTCTCTTCTCTTCTCTTCTCTTCTCTTCTCTTCTCTTCTCTTCTCTTCTCTTCTCTTCTCTTCTCTTCTCTTCTCTTCTCTTCTCTTCTCTTCTCTTCTCTTCTCTCCTCTCCTCTCCTCTCCTCTCCTCTTCTCTTCTCTTCTCTTCTTCTCTTCTCTTCTCTTCTCTTCTCTTCTCTTCTCTTCTCTTCTCTTCTCTTCTCTCTTCTCTTCTCTTCTCTTCTCTTCTCTTCTCTTCTCTTCTCTTCTCTTCTCTTCTCTTCTCTTCTCTTCTCTTCTCTTCTCTTCTCTTCTCTTCTCTTCTCTTCTCTTCTCTTCTCTTCTCTTCTCTTCTCTTCTCTTCTCTTCTCTTCTCTTCTCTTCTCTTCTCTTCTCTCTCTTCTCTTCTCTTCTCTTCTTCTCTTCTCTTCTCTTCTCTTCTCTTCTCTTCTCTTCTCTCTCTCCTCCACACCTTCAAAAACCCTCCAAATAAAATCTATTTCCTTCGCTGCCCATGTACTCCTGAAATTCCCTTTCTGCGAGGAGAGACAAGAACCCAGTAGCTCTGGATCCCGGGGGGCTAGGTGGATGGGGAGAAAGTGACCGTCTCTCCCCTCCCCCCCTCACATGAGCCCCCCAGGGGGCCCGCCGACAAGTCGCCCGATGTATTTGCAGGAACCAGAATCGGCCGTTTTCTCCTCTTCTTCTCCTTCCTCCACGTCCACAGCCCTCTGCCCACGACCGACGCCTTCCTGGGCACCAGTAGCCACGGCCTGTACGGGGACAACGTCCAGGAGATGGACGCCATGCTGGGTAAGCGGCTGCACCGGACTCACAAATCAGGACTCAGAGGGGACCTGTGGTGGATGATGGTGACCAGAGATGCTCAGGTCCACCTCTGGCTTCTGCGTCCTTTGGGGCCACAGCTGAGACGTTCTGTGATGGTGTTAATGTCGTTATTTTGCCCTAGACATCTCGGGAGACCTTGGCTGATCCATCGGTGCTGGGAACACATCTTAGTGTGACTGCACTCATGTGTCACACTAAGTGACAAGGGGAGGCGGATGGAGAAGAATATTTGTCTTATTTCGGAGCCATCCTTCCCTCCCTCTCCCTCTTCCCTACGTGGTTGTGCAGTTTGCTGCTCGACCAGCGGGTGCTGGTGCTTGGTAACTCAAGAGTGCCTTGTCACAGAGTACCATTTGCTCATTTATGCAGCCAAGGCGCCCGCGCTTTCATCCCTGGGTCCTTTTTTTTTTAGGTATATTAATTATAGTTTTATTATTATTTTTTAAATTTATTGTTTTTATTTTTCAAGTGAGGTCACCGTGAGAACGGTTACAGGGCTTTTTAGGATGAGTCTCAGTCATACTATGCTCAAACACCCATCCCTTCACCAGTGCACATGTTCCACCACAAATAACCCCAGCACCCCCCTCCCCCTTTGCCTGTGTGGCAGATGATTTTTCACTTTACTCTTTCCTTATTTTGATTACGTTCATTTTCGACAGGAAACTCACTATCATTATTTGGAGTTTTTCCCGAACAGTCAGACCTGTGGGAATGAAACCCATTAGATTGTGTTGTTTTCTATTGTTGGTAACAAAGAGCATATGATGTTGCACGGTTGCGAAAGCGACCGCCCAGATTTGGAATTCTGGTATTAAGTCCAGAGGTATTTCTGCCAGCAGCCGCTGCATTCCGAGATTGGTTTCTGTGGCGCTGGGATCATGGTTGTTCCGGAGCAGAGGAGCTGTTCATGGGTGACCGCTCGGGTCTTATTTGGGCAGGAGGCAGGGCCGGTTCTGCCTCCCCCCATCGCAAGATTCCCCATGCGTCCCGTCCCATCACTGCAAACTTCTACCTCTCCGTCCAATTGGTTCTGAACATTGGCGGTCACCATGCTGTTCCAGGGCGGGAAAGGTTGAGAGACAGAAACCCTTCCCCTCCTGGAGCTGCACGGGGTCGGAGCCTAGTTCAGAGTCCAGGAGTATATCTGCCAGCAGCTGGCTGCGTTTCTGAGCTTGGTTTCTGTGCCTCTGGGATACGGAAGCTCAGGGGTGGCGGAGCCATTCTTGGGCATATTTTTTATATATTAGGAAAGGTCGAATATACGGTTTGGAGATGTCCCAGTCCCGCATACCGGAGCCATGTTAATAGAAGCTCAGTGTCGCCGGGGTTCCATCTGGAGAAGGCAACATCCGTGGGGTCTTGCCCACGAGTTCTCCCTCCAAGCTGAGACCCAGAGTCCCCTTGGGAGAGACCCCTGCCAGGGACACACACCCTCTTGTCAAGGGCTTGCATTTTTCCAGCGCTGAAATTTTGAGCGTTCATGGGGACCCCGGGAAGGAGGGGCCAAGCCTCACGGGTTCCTGGACTGCACGGCTGCAACACATCATGACATTCCCTACCCATTCTCCAGCATTCCCACACCACATTTCACGGGGGTCACATAGTAGGCAAACAGTGCGGCCACTAGTGCGGCCACTCGACCTCATATCTCTTCATTCTCAGCAATGGAAAACAAATTATCTAATGCTTCCTTTCCAGCAGGTCCGACTTTTGGGGGGAGAAACTCCAAACAATAATAGTGAGTGTTGTGTTGAAATATTGAATGTAATCAAAGTAAAGTGAAGGTAAAGTGAAATTTATCAGTAATACAGGCGGGGCGGGGAGCTGGGGAGGTGGGGATTTGGGGAGAGGTTTTCTGTGATTCTTGGTGGTGGAATATGTGCACTGGTGAAGGGATGGGTGTTTGAGCTTTGTTATGACTGCAGACTTAAACCTGAAAGCTTTACACAACTTTCCACATGGTATTCAATAAAAGAATAAATTAATTTAAAAAACAAAACAAAACAAAACGCTACATTGAACAAGTGTAAGTTGTTAATCTATTTCCACTTTTGCCAAATAATATATCAGATAAAAATGTGCACAACTATTAAAGACTCATAGCCAAAAAAAATAGTATGCAAACAATCATAGAGGGAAATGTATATATATATGCATATATACATATTTTTAGATATATATATATACCAAAGCCCACATCACTCAACCTTTAACAACATGTTAGTGATGTCCTAAAGAAAGTCTTAATGGCCCCTGCCAAAATAGAACAATGTTCACATTCTTTCCCCTATGGGTATTTTTTTTTCTAGCATTTTCCGGCGGTTTTCCATAAAAGACAAACCACAAATATATTATTTCGGTTGTGCTTTGGGACAGGACTTGGGGGTTTGGGATGGAAACATCCCAATATGGTGGTGGGCAGGTGTCATGGTGGTGGGGCAGGTGTTGAAATATTAAATGTCATCAAATACTGTGAGCTCAATAGGCAAAATCTGGAAACAATCTAAGTGCTCTAGAACAGATGACTGGCTAAAGGAAACTTTGGTCCATCTACACAACGGAATACTACACAGCTGTTAGGAGAGATGAAGTCATGAAATTATTCGCTTATAAGTGGATGGACATGGAGAGTCTCATGCTGAGGTGAAATGAGTCAGAGAGAGAGAGAGACAGACACAGAAGGACTGCACTCGTTTGTGGAGTATAAAATAACATACTAGGAGACGGACACCCAAGGACAGTACAGACAAGGGCCAGGAGGATTGCCCCATGGTTGGAAGCTGCCTCCTGAGCTGGGGAGAGGCAGCTGGGATGGAGAAGGGGTCACTGAGTCGGGGATGGTTGGAGGGATGCTCGGGAGGGGAGACGTGTGCTGAGAGTAGACAAAGGGACCCACCGTGACGGCCTCTCGGTGTCTGTGTTGCAAACCAGGATGCCCCAAAGCAGAGAGGAGAGAGTGTGGGGGAGATTGTCTACCATGGAGGCAGGGGGAGGGTGGATGGGGGGGGACACTGGGGACACGGGTGGTGGGGAATGGGCACGGGTGGAGGGATGCGTGTTCCTTCACTGTGAGATTTTAACTCAAGTATAAAAGCTTGTAACTTTCTCACAGTAATTCAATGAAAAGAAAAAGAAAATCGTGAACTACCTTATAAAATTAAAAATTAAAAAAAAAAGAAATGTTGAGTGTTCAGTGATTCCTGGAGGGACACTGAGCCCCTCGCAGCTGCGAATCCTTTTGCAGAGCTGAGAGCGACAGAGAGTGGGCTGGGGGTGTCTCCTTTGGACACCCCCCCACAGGGAATGCTGGGTTATGTCACTCTGCCCCAGTGCCTGCTCTGTTCATTCTCGGGTTCTCTCCGTTTCCTTGTCTTCTTCACTCTCAGGGGAGCTTCTGGGGGCTGTGGACCGCCTGTCTCTCACCAATCAGACCCTTGTCTATTTCACATCTGACCACGGAGGACACTTGGAGGCGCGGAGGGGCCACGTGCCGCTCGGAGGAAGGAACGGGATCTTCAAAGGTGCGGGAGAAAGTTGAGTGTGTGTGTGTTGTCTGTGTCTGTGTGTGTGTGAGTGTGTGAGGGGTGAGTAGTGCGTGGCAGGGGGACATATGAGTTTTTCTATTCTTGTACTGTGAGCTCGTGACGGGAAGAGATGAGGGTGAAACAGGAAAGTGAGTTTGTTTGTCGGAGTGTTGGGGACATGAGCTCGAAGACACCAAAGTGCAACAGCCAAAGAAGACGTCTGAATCCCGAGTAGCCCCGGGAACCTCAGAAGGAACATGTCTTTCTTTCTTTCTTTCCTTTCTTTCTTTCTTTCTTTCTTTCTTTCTTTCTTTCTTTCTTTCTTTCTTTCTTTCTTTCTTTCTTTTCTTTCTTTCTTTCTTTTCTTCTCTTTCTTTTCTTTCTTTCTTTCTTTCTTTCTTTCTTTCTTTCTTTCTTTCTTTCTTTCTTTCTTTCTTTCTTTCTTTCTCTTTCTCTCTTTCTCTTTCTTTTTCTCTTTCTTTCTCTCCTTTCTCTCCATTCTCTCCTTCTTCCCTCTTTCTTTCTATATTTCTTTCTTTCTCTTTCTTTTTTTCTTTATCGTTCTTCCCTACTCCTTTTTCTTTTTTTTTTTTTTTTTTTTTGCTTTTGGGTCACACCCAGCGATGCTCAGGGGTTACTCCTGGCTTTGCACTCAGGAATTACTCCTGGCGGTGCTTGGGGGACCATATGGGATGCCGGGGATTGAACCTGGGTCGGCCGCGTGCAAGGCAAACGCCCTACACGCTGTGCTATCGCTCCCGGCCCCCCCTTACTCCTTTTTCTTTCTTCCTTTAATTCTTTCTTTATTTATTCCCTCTTCCTTCCTTCCTTCCTTCCTTCCTTCTCTTCCTTCCTTCCTTCCTTCCTTCCTTCCTTCCTTCCTTCCTTCCTTCCACCTTTCATTCATACAATATTCCAACACTTGTCTCTCCACAACTGTCCATTCCTCACTATCAATTTCCCCATTTCCCCTCTCCCCTTCCCCACCCCCACAGTTTCCCTCTCCTCTCTCAATCCCTCTGTCTTCCTCTGTCTTCCTCTCTCTTTTTCTCTCTCTCTGTTCTCTCTCCCCCTCTCTCCTCTCTCTTCTTCTTGTTTCTCTCTTCCCCTCTCTCTCCTCTCTCTTCTCTCTCTCCCCATCTCTCCCCATCTTCCTCCTCTCTCTCTTTCTCTCTCTCTCTCCTCTCTCTCTCCCCCTCTCTCTCTCTCTCTCGTTTCAGCGTTTGCCATAGAGATAGGAAGAGGCGATCATGTTCGTCCCTTTCCCTGGTTTTCAGCACCCAGTTCTTCTCCGGAGTGGCTTTGCCACGTGACATTCTAGGGGGAGAGTCTTGGCGTTGAAGCAGAAGTCTCTCATCCGCGCGAGCAGGACCTTGGCACCAACATACCCAGGAAGGGCCCTTGTCGCGGGCATTCTGGCAGCCCGAGCTCCTGGGAGTGTCCGAGAGTGGACCCCACTGACCCTCCGTTTCTTTGGTGCAGGTGGCAAAGGCATGGGCGGCTGGGAAAGGAGGCATTCGGGTCCCGGGGATCGTGCGCTGGCCCGGGAAGGTCCCCGCGGGACAGGTGATCGACGAACCCACCAGCCTGATGGACGTCTTCCCCACGCTCGGCGGCTCTGCGGGGGCCGAGGTACCGCAGGACAGGTGAGGCCCAAGGCCACCCAGGGACCTCTGCACTACAGGGGGACTCGGGATTCGGGATCCCCTTTGATCCTGCAACGCAGCCGCCATCTGATTCTGTTGCGTGGATTTTGTTTTCCCAGTGAAAGAACAACCCTTGTCTGTGTTGGGGCCACACCTGCAGGTGCTCGGGGAACCCTAGGAGGGGTGGGGAAGTGAGCGAGGTAGATAACATTCCTTCCTTCCTTCCTTCCTTCCTTCCTTCCTTCCTTCCTTCCTTCCTTCCTTCCTTCCTTTCCTTCCTTCCTTCCTTCCTTCCTTCCTTCCTTCCTTCCTTCCTTCCTTCCTCCCTCCCTCCCTTCCTTCCTTCCTTCCTTCCTTCCTTCCTTCCTTCCTTCCTTCCTTCCTTCCTTCCTTCCTTCCCTTCCTTCCTTCCTTCCTTCCTTCCTTCTCTCTCCTCCTTCTTTCCTCCTCCCTTCCTCCCTTCCTTCCTTTCTTCCTCCCTTCCTTCCTTTCTCCCTCAGCTCTGCATGATCTGCCCTAGTTCCAGCCAAATGATGCCAATTGTGGGACTTTGTCCCTTTTTCAGAGCTGCGTAGTATTCCACTGTGTCTATAAAGCATAATGTCTTGATTGGTTCACCTGTGACTAATCCTTTGGGTTGTTTTCATATCGTGGCTATTGTGTGAGGTGTTGTTTAGAGTCAGAGTAAGGTGGGTCCCTCTGGTGCTGCATAAAAGATGCTGGACATGTGTCTCCATCAGTCTACTGTGTTTGTGCTGTAGCTTAGAGGAGGGTCCGTCTCTGCTCACTGCCCTTTGTTCTGCCACTTGCACCGGTCACTGCTCAGTTTTATCATCTCAGCCCCCCGCATGCCGGTCGCTGCCTTCCTCCTGGAGACCCCACCTGACGGGGAGTTTACCGCCATGAATCTCAGCCGATGAACCCAGGATGGTCCCCTGGGGGCTGCCCCCAGCAGTGTCTTGCCACGGCCCTTGGCTCACCTCCCCCGCCCGCCCCTGTGTGTCTCCGCAGACACATCGACGGCCGTGACCTCATGCCCCTGCTTCTCGGCGAGCAACAGCACTCGGAGCACGAGTTTCTCTTCCACTACTGCGAGGTGTACCTGCACGCGGCCCGCTGGCACCCCAGAGACAGTGAGTGCCCGGCCCCATCCGAGGGTGCCCGGCCCACACCCACCCGCCCAGCTGCCTCCCTCCCTACCAACAACCTGCTACCTTCTAGAATTGCTGCTGACAATTCCTCCTCTTCCTCTCTTCCTCCTCTCCTCTCTTTTCTTCTTCTTCTTCTTCTTCTTCTTCTTCTTCTTCTTCTTCTTCTTCTTCTTCTTCTTCTTCTTCTTCTTCTTCTTCTTCTTCTTCTTCTTCTTCTTCTTCTTCTTCATCTTCTTCTTCTTCTTCTTCTTCTTCTCCTCCTCCTCCTCCTCCTCCTTCTCCTCTCCTTCTCCTCCTCTCCTTCTCCTTCTCCTCCTTCTCCTCTCCTTCTCCTCCTCTCCTTCTCCTTCTCCTCCTTCTTCCTCCTCCTCCTCTTCCTCTTCTTCTTCTTCCTCTTCTTTCTCTTCTTCTTCCTCTTCTTCATCCTCTTCCTCCTCTTCTTCCTCCTCCTCCTCTTTTTCTTCTTCTGCTTCTTCTTCTCCTCCTCCTCCTTCTCCTCCTTCTTCCTCTTCCTCTTCTTCTTCTTCATCTTCCTCTTATTCTTCTTCTTCCTCTTCTTTTTCTTCATGTTCTTCCTTCTTTCTTCTTTTTCTCTTTCTCTTCCTCCTTTCTTTTCCTCTTCCTTCTCATCTCCTCCTCTTCCTCCTTCTTAAGCTTCCTCCTTCTTAAGCTTCCTCTTCTTCCTCCTCTTCCTCTTCTTCTTCTTCTCCTTCTTCTCCTTCTCCTTCTCCTCTCCTTCTCCTTCTCCTCCTCCTCCTCCTTCTCCTCCTCCACCTCCTCCCCCCCCCATACCCTTCTTCTCCACCCCCCGTGGAAAACAGTGCGGACATATTGCAGTAAACTTAGCAGTGAGCTGCTATATAACCCAGGAATTCCATTTTGGGGCATCTACCCCAGACAATAATAATAATAATAATTGTAAAGGAAATCTGCAGCAATTGGCACAATAGCGATAAGTCAGACAACAGTTGACCAGATGTAGTTGATATGTAGTCTTTAGACACACGTGCAGCTGCAAGGAACAACACAATCATGCCCTTTACAGTGACTTCTTTTGTGTGTGTGGTGGTGGTGGTGGGGTGCCACACCTGGCAATGCTCAGGGCTGACTCCTGACACTGTGCTCAGGGCTGACTCCTGGCTCTGTGCTCCAGTTTGACTTCTGACTGTGCTCATGGCTGACTCCTAGTTCCATCCTCAGGGCTCACTCTTGGCTCTGTGCTCAAGCTCATTCCTGGCTCTGTGCTCAGCGTTGACTCCTGACTATGTGCTCAGGGCTCACTCCTGACTCTGTGCTCAGGTTCATTCCTAACTCTGTGGTCAGGACTGACTCCTGGCTCTGAGCTCAGGGCTCACTCTTTGCTCTGTGCTCAGGGATCTCTCCTGGCAGTGCTCAGGGGACCGCATGGGATGCCATGGTGGAACCCGGGTCTTCCGTATGTGAGTCAAATGCCGTCTTCCCTGTCCGATCTCTCCCGCCCAAGGTTCGGCCATCTGGAAGGTCCATTACGTGACCCCCGTGTTCGAGCCGCCGGGGGCCCAGGCCTGCTACACGTTCTACTACTGCAAGTGTACCGGGGACCACGTCACGTACCACGACCCCCCGCTGCTCTTCGACCTCAGCCGGGACCCTTCAGAGTCCAGGCCCCTGACTCGGGACACGGAGCCCATGTACGACACGGTGATCCGCAGGGTGGGGGAGGCGGTGAGGGAGCACCGTCGCTCCGTGCTCCCGGTGCCCTTGCAGCTGTCCCACCGGAACAGATTCGTCACCTCGCTCAGGCCCTGCTGTGGCCTCTTCCCCTTCTGTCTGTGTGACCGGGAGGGGCAGCGCTCAGACAAGAGCTCTCCAGCAGTCACGTCTTGGGGGACCCTGGGGTGGCCGTCCTGGGAAGATGAAGGCAATAAAAGACCATGAGCACTGGGAGGAGAGTTTCAATTTTATTTCCTTCAGTCTTTGTTTTTTGGTTTTTAAGCACAGCGGCAGGGTGTTGGCCTTGCACGTGGCCGACCCGGGTTCGATTTCTTCACCCCTCTCGGAGAGCCCGGCAAGCTCCCGAGAGTCTCCCGCCCGCATGGCAGAGCCTGGCAAGCTCCCCGTGGTGTATTCGAGATGCCAAACACAGTCACAAGTCTCACCATGGAGACGACGTTGCTGGTGCCCGCTCGAGCAAATTGATGAGCAACAGGATGACAATGACAGTAACAGTGACAAGATTTTTTTAAAACTTTTTAATTGTGTCGCTGTGAGATAGACCCTTACAAAGATGTTCCTGATTGTGTTTCAGTCCTACAGGGTTCCAACCCCCGTCCCTCCCCCAGGACACATTTCCCAGCACCAGTGTCCCCAGGTTCCCTCCCATCACCCCCCACCTCCTCATCCCCAACAACCCACAGGAGTGATCCTGAGTGCAGAGCTAGGAGTGAACCCTGACTATCGCCAGGTGTGGCCCAAAAACAGAAGGAAAGAAAGAGAGAAAGAAAGAAAGAAAGAAAGAAAGAAAGAAAGAAAGAAAGAAAGAAAGAAAGAAGAAAGGAAGGAAAGAAAAAATGAAGGAAGGAAGGAAGGCAAATGGAAGAAAGGGAGGGACAGAGGAAGGAAGGAAGAAAGGACGAAAGAGAGAAGGAAAGAAAGAGAGATAGGAAGGAAGGAAAGTAGGAAAGAAGAAAGAAAGAAAGAACTAAAGGGAGAAGGAAAGAAAGATAGATAGAAAGAAAGAAAGAAAGAAAGAGAGAGAGAGAGAGAAAAAGAAAGAAACAAAGAAAGAAGAAAGAAAGGAAGGTAGAAAAAAGGAGGGAGGGAAGGATGGAGGAAGAAAATAAGAAATGAGAAAGGAGAGAAGGAAGGAAGGGAGGGAGGAAGGAGGCAGGGATACAGGACAGGGAGGGAGAGGGAGGGAAGGAAGGAGAGAAGGAAAGAAGGAATAAAGACGGCCGAGTGATAGTACAACGGGTAGAGTGTTTTCCTTGACGCAACCACCCTGGGTTGGATCCCCCGAATCCCATAGGGTCCCCCGAGCACTGCCAGGAGTGATTCTTGAGTGCAGAGCCAGGAGGAACCCCTGAGCATCGCCGGGTGGGACCCAAAAACAAAAATAAAAATAGAAGGAATAAAGAAGGAAGGAACAAAGGAAGGAGGAACAAAGGAAGGGAGGGAGAGAGGAAGGAATGAAGGAAAGATGGGGGAAAAGAGAAGCCCTTTATAACAAAAACTATTTATTTAAAAATGTATATCCTTGTTTGGCTCTTGGGCCACCTCTGGCAACGCTTTTGGGTCACTTCTGGCTCTGTGTCAGGGGTCATTGCTGGCCGTGCTCAGTGGACCATGCGTTGGTGGGAATCACACCCACGTGTGCTGCGTGCAACACGCACTTAGCCCGTTAGCCGGTTGAATTTTCCTGGTCCCCAAGTCTTTAATCTATCAAAAAAAAAATCAAATCACTGTGACATACACAGTTACAAAGTTGTCCACGATTGGGTTTCAGTCGTGCAATGTCCCGACCCCCGTGCCTTCCCCAGTGTCCATTCACAGTTTCTCTGTCTCTCTCTGTCTCTGTCTCTCTCTGTCTCTGTCTCTCTCTGTCTCTGTCTCTCTCCTTCCTGGCCCTGTGGTTTGCTCTCCAGGTACTGAAAGGTTATCATGCATATCCTTTTACCTCCCTTCAGCTCTCAGTTCTTGTCCAGAGCGACCATTTCCAACTATCATTGTGTTATGACTATTTTTTTTTATCCCATTTACAAGATCTAACCCCCACCCCCTGGACTGTGTATTTTAATCGTTCGATTAAGTTGACCACTAGGGGGAACACAAATGCAGCCGAGTGCACGGGTGACACCAAATACCCAACCACACATTTATTTTTTCTCATAAGGCAGGTCTACAGGGAACTCCATTCCTAAAGGAGAGGAAGAAAGAAAGGGAGGAAGGGAGGGAGGAAGGAAGGAAAGAAGGAAGGAAGGAAGGAAGGAAGGAAATAAGTGAGAGAGGGAAGAAGGAAGGAAAGAAAGAAAGGAATGAAGGGGAGAGGAAGTAAAAGAAGAAGGGGGAGGGATAAAGGGAGGAGGGAGAGAAGGAAGGAAGGTTAGAAGGTTAGAAGGGAGGAGGGAAGGGAGGAAGGAAGGAAGGAAGGAAGGAAAAGAAGGAAGAGAAGGAAGGAAGGAAGGAAGGAGGAAGGAAGAGGAGGAAGGAAAGAAGGAAGGAAGGAAGAGAAGGAAGGAAAGAAGGAAGGAAGAAAGAGAAGGAAGGAAGGAAAGAAAGAAGGGAAGGAAGGAAGGGAAGGAAGGAAGGAAGGAAGGAAGAGAGGGAAGGAAGGAAGGAAGGAAGGAAGGAAAGAAGAAAGGAAGGAAGGAAGGGGCTGGAGAGATAGCACAGCGGGTAGGGCGTTTGCCTTGCACGCGGCCGACCCGGGTTCAATTCCCAGCATCCCATAGGGTCCCCTGAGCACGGCCAGGGGTTATTCCTGCAGAGCAGGAGTAAACCCTGTGCATCGCCAGGTGTGACCCAAAAAAAAGCAAAAAAAAAAATAAAGGAAGGAAGGAAGGAAAGAAAGAAGGGAAGGAAGGAAGAGAAGGAAGGAAGGAAGAGAAGGAAGGATGGAAGGAAGAAAGGAAGGAATAAAAGAAGGAAGAGAAGGAAGGAAGAGAAGGAAGGATGGAAGGAAGAAAGGAAGGAATAAAAGAAGGAAGAGAAGGAAGGAAGAGAAGGAAGTATGGAAGGAAGAAAGGAAGGAATAAAAGAAGGAAGAGAAGGAAGGAAGGAAGGAAGGAAAGAAGGGAAGGAAGAAAGGAAGAAAGAAAGGAAGGAAGGATGGAAGGAAGAGAAGGAAGGAAGGAAGGAAGGAAGGAAGGATGGAAGAGCAGGGAGGAAGGAAGGAAGAGCAGGGAGAAAGGAAGGAAGGAAGGAAGGGAGGGAGGGAGGGAGGGAGGGAGGGAGGGAGGGAGGGAGGAAGAAAGGAAGGGAGGGAGGGAGTGATGGGTGAGGGCAGAGCCAGGCAAGCCCCGAGCCCCTAATAAACCAAAGGAACCAAAATCCTTCCAGGGCTGGAGAGAGAGAAGACAGGGCTGTAGGCACGCGTGGGCACATGCCTTGAGCCCGGCTGTTCCCGTGATTCCGTTCTCAGCCCTGCACGGTCCCGCAAGCATCCTGCCTGCTGCTTAGGCACCTTCCAAAGCATGGCTGGGTCACGGGAAGAGGAATTCTTGGCTGTGTGGATGCTGACCCTTGAACTTCAGAGCTGGCTGTTGGAGAATTGCCGGGGGGGGGGGCATCCCCATCTCCTGATTCCTCGACAAAACCACTGCAGGACTGTATCACTGTCTTCCCGTTGTTTGTCAATTGAGTCAAGGGGGCGCCAGGAACGTCTCTATTCCTCCCAGCCCTGAGATTTTAGCAGCCTCTCCTTACTCGTCTTTCCCAACGATTGGAGGCTCTTTCAGGGTCAGGGGAATGAGACCTTGCGTGACTGTTTTTGGCATCTCGAATACGCCACGGGGAGCTTGCCAGGCTCTGCCATTGCGGGCGGGAGACTCTCGGTAGCTTGCCAGGCTCTCCGAGAGGTGTATATATATATATATATATATATATATATATATATATATATTACTCTCTATGATTTGTTCCCTACTGTCTGAACCCCATCAAATACGGTGTGATAGTTATGGAAAATGGGTAGGAAGTGTCTTATAATGTGTCTCACGGCTGCAAAGCAACCGTGTGGTCCAGAAAGCAGCCTGGAATGAGGCGGTGGTTGGGTAGTGGAGGTCAGCTGCCAGGGCTGGGTCCCTCGGGCCGGGGAAGGTTCTCACCCACCCCGCTCTGGGGCGCCCCGAGTGAAAACAGCCTGGGGCGCAGCGTCCGACAAAAGTCTCTCCGGAAAAAACCAAGAAGGAACAAAATTAGGCAAGGCAGCCGCAGGCAGAAAAATCTGTTTCGTGAGCTGAGCTAGGAAAGGCAGCTGGAGGCAAAAAAACGTCTTTCCTGAGCTGAGCTAAGGGAAGGAGCTGAGGGGAGAAAATGTCTTTCCTGGGCTGAGCTAGGAAAGACGGCTGCAAGCAAAACATTCCTCTCTCCTGAGCTGAGTTAGCAAAGGAGATGAAGGCAGAAAATCTGCTTCCTGAGCTGAGCCGGGAAAGGCAGCTGCAAGCCAAAATGCTCTTCCCTGAGCTGAGCGAGGGAAGGAGTCTCGGGCGAGGGTTTGTAGAATACTCAGCCAGTCTGAAGACAACTGGGGACCAGCGTGGAGAGAGGAAAGGAGGCTGTGTGTGGGACCAAGGAACGAGGTCCAGGTCTGGTTTTCCTCTTGTCCACGCCACTGGGGTGCTCAAACTTACCCCCAAAAAGCACAAACAGCATCATGAAATGCCTCTTTCCCTCCCCTTCTCCTGTCGTAGACAACGTTATTTCAGGCACCAAGGGTCTTTGTCTTTTCCTTTTCTTGGGTCCCACCCAGCAAAGCTCAGGGCTGACTCCTGGCTCTGCACTCAGGAATGACTCCTGGCGGTGCTCGGGGGACCCTGTGGGATGCCGGGGATTGAACCGGGGTCAGCCGCGTGCAAGGCAAACGCCCTCCCCTCTGGGCTATCGCTCCAGCCCGGGGCCCTTTTCTTTTACTGGTCACCTACTTGGTTTTGAGTATGACCACGTGTTATTATCAGCGTTTTACTACATTAATTTATCGTTTATTCATGACACTCTTCTGCGGGAGACACCATCACGACTTAGTTTCACAGCAGGATCAACAGGTGTTCAGAGAAATATTAGAAACTTTGCCGAAAGGCAGAATACTAAGAATGGGACCATCCAACCTCTCCTTCGTGTGACTACGAGTTTTCATTTCTTTCTTTATTTTAAAGAATGGAATCTCCAGGGACCAGAGAGAGCGATAGTCCAGCGGGGAGGGCGTTTGCCTTGCACACGGCTGACCCGGGTTCAATCGCCAATATCCCATAGGGTCCCCTGAGCACTGCCAGGAGTCATACCTGAGTACAGAGCCAGGAGGAAGCCCTGAGCATCACTGGGTGTCACCCCTAACCCCCCCAAAATGGAATCTCTATGCGATGCACAGTGACAAAGGCTGTTCATGGTTGAGTTTCAGCACCCGTCCCTTCACCAGTCTCTGTTTTCCACCACCCAGTTTTCCTCTATGGCAGGAACGTTTCTTCTCTCTCTCTCTCTCTCTCCCTCCCTCTCTCCCTCTTTCATTCTCTCTCTATCTCTCTGTCTCTCTACTTTCGATCATTCTGCTTTGCAATACAGAGACGGAAAGGTGATCACCTACATCCTTTCTCTGCTTTCCGTGCTCAGTCCAGAACGATCATTTCCAACTGTCATTGTCCCTCGGGTCCCCTCGCTATCCTAACTGTCCTCCCCCCACACCACACACTGGTGACAAGCTTCCAACCATGGACGAGTCCTCCTGGCCCTTGTTTTCCCTAGGGACACCGTGAATTTTTAAAAATTTATTATTTTTTATTAATGAATCACCGTGAGGGTACAGTTACAGATTTACATATTTTCGTGCTCGTGTTTCAGTCATACAGTGCTCAAGTACCCATCCCTCCACCAGTGCCCATTCCCCACCACCGATGATCCCGGTATCCCTCCCACCACCCTATTCAATCCCCCTGCCCCACCCCAACAGGGCATTCCCTTTTGTTTTCTCTCTCCTTTTGGGTGTTGTGTGTGGGGAGCTACCTGCCCATGCAGGGTCCTAATACGGGCATAGCTCAGGGAGCTGCCTCAAATGAGGGCCAAGAACACTTGGCACAGCTGTCTGCCCTGCCACCCCGAATAAGTGGAGTGGCCATTGTGTTGTCAAACTAAGCCCGTAGAGAAGTTAATAGCTCACTACTCAAAGTTTGCAAGGACGTTCATAAGAAATAGATGTACTTCGATTCTAGGGAAATTGCACCTACTGCAATTATGGGAAATCACCGAAATAATAATACTGTGTTTCTGCGTATTGTTGATTCAGAAACAAGTTGTTTTTCACAACACTCTGTTCCTCACCTTTGTCATGATCATACGCACGTGTTCTTTGTAGCAATCATGAATGACTAGGAATGACGATTTTACTTGCCAAGTTCCTGATCAAGATGTAAAAAGGCTGCCTGAGGGGGCTGGAGCGATAGCCCAGCGGGGAGGGGCGTTTGCCTTGCACGCGGCCGACCCGGGTTCAATTCCCAGTAACCCATAGGGTCCTCTGAGCGCTGCCAGGGGTAATTCCTGAGTGCAGAGCCAGGAGTGACCCCTGTGCATCGCTGGGTGGGACCCAAAAAGCAAAATAAATAAATTAATCAATTAAAAAAAAAAAGGCTGCCTGAAATAAAGATCAATTCTGTGGTTCCATCAGGGCTCAGCCCTCTCAACACTTGTACCCTGTCTCTTTTAGCTTCACCTTCCCTCTCGACCGGTTCAACTGTCAGCTAGCCTGGCAGTTGTGGTTGGCAACAGAGGTATTGGGTGGCCATCGTGTCTAATCGCTAGTCTACTTTCAGCCCCCCTCTCCCATCCCAAGCGGGCCCTCCAACCACCCTTTACTTGGCGTTCCCTTCTCTATCCGAGCTGCCTTTTACCCCAGCATGTGAGGCCGGCTTCCAAGCTGTGGAGCCAACCTCCTGGTACTTATCCCTACTAGTCTTGGGTGTTAGTCTCCCGTTCTGTTGTTTTATATTCCGCAGATGAGTGCAATCTTTCTATGTCTGTCTCTCTCTTTCTGACTCATTCTACTTAGCATGATGCTTTCCATGTTGATCCACTTAGATGCAAAGTTCATGACTTCATCCTTTTTGACAGCTGCGTAGTATTCCATTGTGGACACCGTGTATTTTACAGTATCGTCCGTGGTAGGATTCACGTGTAAAACAGGGCAGCACCGAACCCTTTCCTAGAGAGTCCACTTCCCTTCACCCTTGTCCCAGTCAAGTGTGGACTGCAGGGCAGTTCTCAGTTTGTGTCTCCTTTGGGCACCTCTCATTCCCTGACTGTGTTTCTTTATACCCCGCCTGCAGGAGAGGCCACTCTTTAGCTGTCCTTCTTCCCAGCATCACTGCACTCAGCAGGATGCTCCCCAGACCCACCCACGAGGCAGCACCCCCCCCCCCGGCTTCCTCTCTTCTTAGGGCCGAGCAATCATTCATTCATGGTGTATGTGGACACAATGGAATACTACGCAGCTGTTAGGAAAAAGGAAGTGGTGATATCTGCTTAAAAATGGACAGATGTGGAGAGTATCGTGCTGAGTGAAATGAGTCAGAAGGAGAGGGACAGACATGGGATGACCACTCATTTGTAGGATGTAAAAAAAAATACCCTTTGGACCCTGCTGCGGAGCGAGCATGATGGAAGAGCCCAAGGAAGCGCTCTTGGACTCCAAACAGCCCACTGAACTAATTCCGGCATGGGACCAGAGACCCCACGGTGCGCTGAAACAGTGGGAGCCGGGCATCCCCCAATTCTTTTAACCTCTCTCTCTCTCCACACCTCCCCCCTGAGCACAGCGCAGGATCCGCGGTTTTCCTGAGCGCAAAATGGAGACGGCGATCCAGCTGAAACGGGAGGCGCGCGCGCTTGCGGGAGGCCCCAGGGGGCGGGGGCGGCGACCCCCGCCCACAGCAGATAGATACTTAAACCCACCTCCCCCACGTGCGCTTCCCTTTGGACCCTGCTGCGGAGCGAGCATGATGGAAGAGCCCAAGGAAGCGCTCTTGGACTCCAGGCAGCCCACTGAACTAATTCCGGCATGGGACCAGAGACCCCACGGTGCGCTGAAACAGTGGGACCCGGGCATCCCCCAATTCTTTTAACCTCTCTCTCTCTCCACACCTCCCCCCTGAGCACAGCGCAGGATCCGCGGTTTTCCTGAGCGCAAAATGGAGACGCCGAGCCTCTCTCTAGGCTTCTCCATCTTATGAGCACCATAAAAGGGTAAAAGTTTGTAGTGATGTTATTTCTGGTTGTACTTTCCCTGGACTTTATACAGAAACCCAAAACCGCGCGGCCGCGACAGCGACCTAATGTCATCTTAGCATCAGCAATATGTAATATGTCCCTTTTTAATGGGTCGGACTTTTGTGGGAGATCCTAACAAGAATAGTAAGTCTGTTGCTGAAATATTGAAGGCAATCAAAGTGGTAGTCATCTCTCTAGACTGAACTAAGCTATATCCCCACGCCGGCTGAGAAGAAATATCCTTCTTTCTCGGGAAGAAACGCGGCGTGGTGTCAAACATAGTGTGATGTCCATTAAGCAAACAGACCTGGTGGCGTGGGAATGGGATATAAGGGGAAAAATTATGTACATGGAACAGTGGGACGCTGGTGGAATCTCGAGCCGGAGCCGATACCAGCGCAAGCCGTTCGGTTCCAGAAACTGCTTGCAGAAACTCTACTAGTCTATCAACTAAGCCAGAGCCCCACGCCTGCCGATGATGGGAAATAACCATCCTTTTCGGTTTTTTTTTCCCTTGTCAGGCAGCGTGGCGATTACCAAACAGGCGTGAACTCGGTGGCGCGGGGCAAGGGGGAAAAAGAAAAGTTATGTAACAAACAGCGGGACTTAATATCTCTATATTCTTAGCAGTGGAGAACTATCAAATGCCTCCTTGGCAATAGGACTGCTTTCCTTTTTTGGGGGAAACCCCAACAACGGTAGTGAGTTGTGTGTTGAAACATGGAATGTAATCGAGATAAGGCATAAACGAAGTGGAACTTATCATGTACAAGGGTGGGGACTGGGGAGGTGGGAGGGGGTGGCAGGTATACTGGGGGGGTTGGTGATGGGAGATGGGCACTGGTAAAGGGAAGGGTGTTTGAGAATTGTATAACCGACATAATCCTGAGAACTATGTAACCCTCCACATGGTGATTCAATAAAATTATTTAAAAAAAAAATAGTATGAGACTAATGTCCAAGGCCAGGAAAAACAGTGGCCTGGAGGTCTTTTGTTTTTTTGGGTTTTTTTTTGCTTTTTGGGTCCCACCCGGCGATGCACAGGGGTTCCTCCTGGCTCTGCACTCAGGAATCACTCCTGGCGGTGCTCAGGGAACCATATGAGATGCTGGGAATCGAACCTGGGTCGGTCGCGTGCAAGGCAAACGCCCTACCAGCTGTACTATCGCTCCAGCCCGGTAAATATTTTTTTAATAAATTAATTTCAAAAATGGGCACATGACTAAAAAAATAAGATAAAGAGCCAAAAGAATGCCTTATTATATTCTAGCAAGTAAACTCAGATAAATTCTCTGTTAACCTTTAAAAAAATACATCCGTTGTGACATAGGAGGAAGGAAAGGGGGGGGGGTTGTATCCCTCCTTGTCTCTGCCTCGGTCTGCCCGGGGGATTCTCTTCTAGGTCCGCGTCTCTTTCTGTGCCTCTGGGAGGGACGCTGGGACTGGACGGAGGCCCCCTCCTGCAGGACGCGCCCCTCCCACCCCCTCCCCTGCACCCCGTCTGCAGGGACCCCGTTTCCAAATACGGTCGTTTTATAAGTTTTGGCATCAAGATGCAAATGTAGCCCTTCAAACCATGATTCATTGCACACTAGAAATTTCCCCAGTTCTCTCTCTCTCTCTTGCTCTCTCTCTCTCTCTCTCTCTCTCTCTCTCTCTCTCTCGCTCTCTCTTTCTCTGATTTAAAACACTGAACAAGGAGTTATTGTTCCTGGTGAGTTGGCTGCCTTTTTTTTTAGCAGATGTCAAAGCCAGAGATACGCTTCCAGGACTTTATAGGAAAGGGCAAGTGTTCCATGATCCCGGCTTTCCTGGAATCTTGGACGAATTAAGGGGGAAAAGATAAACATTATTAAAAACCTCACACCTCCTGCCAACTCACCAGACGCCGCTTTAGGCCGTGAATGAAATAGAATTTCCGAGAGAGAGAGAGAGAGAGAGAGAGAGAGAGAGAAGCCTCTTACACACAGCCACGTCGATGGAAATTTTCTTTTTGTTTCCAACGTGGAAAAAAAAAAAGGGGAGCTGGAGGGAGAGTCTTGGAAAATAAAGAGAGTCATTTCCAAGATTTCCTGTCGTTAAAAACAATGCTTGCTGCTTCACAGTGAAAGGAAAGAGGAGCAGATGGGATTTTTCTCTTGGTTTTTGCAAAGGAAAGCTGGTGGATTAGAAGCGAGTGGGTTCCGACTGGCAGGGCGAGGATGGCTGAAGTAGGAAGTGCTGTCTTAGTGAAGGCAGCTCTGCCAAGCCACTTGAGACCTATTTTTTTAAAAAAGAAATTTATTAGTGAATCACCGTGAAGTACAATTACAGGCTTACAAACTATCGTGCTTGTGTTTCAGTCTACACTAGTCGAGTGCCCATCCCCCCACCAGTGCCCATTCTGCACCACCCATGGTCCCAGCATCCCTCCCACCACCCCTACCTCGTCCCCTCCACCCCACCCCGCCACTGTGGCAGGGCATTCCCTTTTGCGCTCTCTCTCTCTCTCTCTCTCTCTCTCTCTCTCTCTCTCTCTCTCTCTCTCTCTCTCTCTCTCTCTCTCTCTCTCTCCCCTTTTGGGTGTTGTGGTTTTTGCAGTAGAGGTATTAAGTGGCCATCGTGTTCGGTCTATAGTCTACTTACAGCCTGCATCTCCCATCCCCAGCGGGCTATTTTTTTTTTTCTTTTTGGGTCCCACCCGGAGATGCTCAGGGCTTCCTCCTGGCTCTGCACTCAGGAATTAGTCCTGGCAGTGCTCGGGGGACCCTATGGGATGCTGGGGATCGAACCCGGGTCGGCCGCGTGCAAGGCAAACGCCCTCCCCGCTGTGCTATCGCTCCGGCCCCACCGAGTGGGCTATTTTTGTGCTTGCTGCCTTTTTCTGATTTTGATACCTAGGCTTGGCGAAGGTGGGGAGGTGGTCCACGCAGGAGTGAGGTGATCCACGAACCCCACACAGTTCGCAGACACACAAGGTTCCCTTGATTTGTTTCTGGTTGTGGGTACAACTCAAGAGACACTCTAGGGTATGGGATTTTATTTTGTTCTGGCTTTGCAGATGCCTGGGGCCTCTCCCACTTGCTCCCTGGGAGGAAACAGACTTCTTGCACTCGATTTATCACAGCGTTCTTTCTTTTTTTTCAAAGTAGAAATTCTACCCCCCAAAAGTATGCCGCTGTAAGGAAATATAAAATCCAGCACTTTGCGAAAATTGCGGTGGAACCGGAGAGAGCATCGCGTTAAGCGATTTCCGTCTGGGGGAAACAGGAGAACGAGGGAATGATCTCATTCGACTCTGGGACACGCTCCGACAAAACACGGAAATACGCAGGACGGAACAGACCCTCGCGTTTGTTTGGATGCCGAAGCTTATTCGTGAGGGGAGGTGGAGGTTGAGCGGATGCAGCAGTGAGGACCAGGACAGAGACGGGAGAGGGACAGTGATGGACACTCTTGGGGTCTTGGGTGTTGGGCACCTCAGTGGCGTCTTCTTAAACACTCTTGGGGCGAAACTTGAGCCAGGAGAGGGGCAGTATAGGACAAGGGCTGGGCGGTGGGGGCATCACTCTCCTAACTCAACTGCAAGCAATGCCTCCAGACCCCACGCACCTCGGAGGGGGGGATATGGACGAGCCCCTCCACTCACCCCAGCAGAGCCCTGGCCACCCCAACCCCCCAGAACCCAAGCTCATGGCTGGACCCCACAGGCTCGGGTGAGCGTTTCGCATGACTGCATCTCTTGAAACACTCGGATACGCAGCTTCTGTGACGGAAATTTCCGGCGCTTGCCAAATAAACTCATTAACTGGCCAGGATCCAGAGACTCATAAATGAATCTCGAAATACATCAGCGACCTGCGGGAGATGCGTCCCGAGTCCAGAGTCACCATCCGGTTAATAATTCAACCCCAGTTGTATCCCCCTCCCCCACCAGCAAAATTTCAGAATTCCTGGAGGGCGCTAGGTGACATCTCTTCCTCCTCCTCAGTGATACAGCACAAGTACTTCACCACATGGGGTGGGATGTAGAGGAGACGGCAGCTGCAAGGCTGAACCGGTAACAACAAGGTTATCAATCTTTCACGCGAGAGCTTAAGGGCTCCAGGTTGAGATGCAACAATCTTCACATTTTCTTTGAAGGAAATCTGTTTTGATCCTTTTTAGCGAATGAATCAATACCAAGCCATACACTCAAATCCTTTAGGACCTGCTATTGAGGCAGGCCTGGGTGGTGGTTAGGAAAACTGGAAATAATAGCCGTGGGAAGGTGTCATGGTGGTGGGATTGGTGTTGGAATATTGAATATAAATCAACGTGAGCAACTTTATAAATATGAAATTAAAAATAAAAAGGTAGTGTAGCCATCTTATCTAAATGGCAATAAAATAAATCAGGATGTATTACAGGAGACCTTTCAGTGAAGGAAGAAAGAAAGAAAGAAAGAAAGAAAGAAAGAAAGAAAGAAAGAAAGAAAGAAAGAAAGAAAGAAAGAAAGGAAGGAAGGAAGGAAGGAAGAAAAGAAGAAAGGAAGAAAGAAAGAAAGAAAGAAAGAGAGAGAAAGAGAGAAAGAAATAAAGAAAGGAAGGAAGGAAGAAAAGAAGAAAGGAAGAAAGAAAGAAAGGAAGGAAGGAAGAAAGAAAGAAAGAAAGAAAGAAAGAAAGAAAGATAGAAAGTAATGAGGGAGGAAGGAAGGAAAGAAGGGAGGGAGGATGTAATAAGGAAGGAAGGAAGGAAGGGAAGGAAGAAAAGAAAGAAGAGAAGAGAGAAAGAGAATTTTTTTAAAAAAGAAGGAAGAAAGGAAGGGAGGAAAGAGGAGGGAGAGAAGAAGGGATGGAGGGAAGAAAGAGAGAAAGAGAAGAGGAACAAAGAAAGGAAGAGAGAAAAAAGAAAAGAGAAAGAAGAAAGAAGGAAAATAATAAATAAAGGAAGGAAGAAAAGAAAGAAGAAATAGAAAGAAGAGAGGGAGATAGAAGAAGAGAAGAAAGAGAAAGAAAAAAGAGAAAGAAACAAGAAAGGAAGGAAGAAAAAAAGAAGAAAGAAAGAAAAAGAGAAGGAATAGCAGAAAGAAGGAAGGAGATGTTTGATGGATGAGTAACACACGAATGCGTCTAAAGACAGAATAATTCAAGTGTACAGTTGTGCGAGAGGAAAGAACGTGATGAGAAATAGTCTTCCAGTCCCTAACGCTATTCCCCGGGGGTTGCATCTGAAAAAGTTGAGTTAACGGAGCTGACGTGGACCAGTACTGGGGCACCCGCCCTCAAGTCAAAGAACTCATGGGAACCGTGGAAAGGTTCGGAAAACGGCAGCGGATGAACACGGAGGGCAACTCCCGGGTGGCAAGGAACCTCATTCAAAGCAGGACAAAGTCCACGTGAAAGTGGACGGGTGGGGGTGGGGGATGTCGAAGCAATAATCCTATTGTCTAGGGCACTTGACTTGCATGCAGGGACTCTGGCTTCATTCCTGGTACTATGTAGATATGGTCCATCAAGCATCCCAAGTTCCCAAAAACCAACCAGATCAAGAAAAATGCATGACGAGGGGGCTGGAGTGGTAGTATAGCATGGTGCTCCTTGTCTTGATCTGTGTTCAATCCCCAGCACCCGCTAAGGAGCCCCACCCAGAGTGATTCCTGAGCCCAGAACCAGGACTATCAGCACTGGTGAGTATAGCAAGGAAGAAAAGGGGGAAACAAAGGGAATGATGAAGGTCTAGCTGCAGTACAGATATGTACACACACACACACACACACATGTGCGCGACTGTTCTCTTGCCAATGTTATTTGTACCAGACAAATTTCAAACTCATCGCCGGCTCTCGTAAATGCCCAACCCAGAGCTTGTGACATGGCCAGTAAAACTAAGACTCTTGTATGATTTCGCAGCGTTACATTACACAGAGGACTGATGTGGTCCAGATGCTTCTAGCGTGCAGCTGGCTTCTGTAGCAAAGGGGGATCGATGCAGACTCTCAGCGGATGAGTCCTGCCCTGTCTCTCCAGGAGATGCTTGCAAAAAGTCAGGACAGTGTTGAGCCAAGAGGGCTGGTGGAGAGGGAGAGAGACCATCCGTCTAGACAGTTGGGTCATACAGGCTGCAGAGAGGAGAGACACGAGATGAATACTTGAGCTAGAAGTGAGAAAGAAAGCTAGAAAGAAAGAAAGAAAGAAAGAAAGAAAGAAAGAAAGAAAGGAAGAAAGGAAGGAAGGAAGGAAGGAAGAAAGGAAGAAAGAAAGAAAGAAAGAAAGGAAGGAAGGAAGGAAGGAAGAAAGGAAGAAAGGAAGAAAAGAAGAAAGGGAGAAAGAAAGAAAGGAAGGAAGGAAGAAAAGAAGAAAGGAATGAAGAAAGAAAGAAAGAAAGAAAGAAAGGTAGGAAGTAATGAGGGAGGAAGGAAGGAAAGAAGGGAGGGATGGCACCTCAGAAACACATCCAGAGGGAGATGGATGAGCGATGGAGCAAGATAGATGCATAGCGGGATGGAGAGAGAGAGAGAGACCGTGCATGGGTGGGTCGATAGGTAATGGCCGTATGGATAGATGTGTGCACATTAGCTAGGATGTGGGTGAGCGGGTGGGTGGATGGTAGGTCTATGTATAGATGGACAGAAGGTTTGGCGGGTGGAGAGAGAAAAAGATGGACATCTAGGTGGATGTATGGGGGGCTGAAGCGATAATACAATAGGTAGGGCATTTGCCTTGCACTCGGCCGACCAGGGTTCAATCCCCAGCATCCCATATGGTCCCCCAGCACTGCCAGGGGTGATTCTTGAGTGCAGAGCCAGGAATAACCCCTGAGATCACCGGGTGTGACCCAAAAAGCCAAAAAAAACCCCAAACCAACAACAGGTGGGTGTATGGATGGCTAGACCGACTGTCAGGTAAATAGGTAGATAGTGGGATGGATACATGGATGAACAAATGGGAAGATGGGTGTGTGGATGGATGATAAATGGGTACAGGGTGGATGAGGGATGGATGGACAGGCAGACAGGCATATGTATGGAGGATGGATGGATGAACAGGCAAGTAGAAGGACGGATGTACAGATGAATAGATCTGTGTGTGGATGGATGATGAATGACTGCATTATTGGATAAAGAGATTGATGGGTGGATGGATGGATGGATGGATGGATGGATGGATGGGTGGATGGATGGGTGGATGGATGGATGGATGGATGGATGGGTGGATGGGTGGATGGATGGGTGGGTGGATGGTTGGATGGATGGGTGGGTGGGTGGGTGGGTGGATGGATGGATGGATGGATGGGTGGTTGGATGGATGGATGGATGGATGGGTGGATGGATGGGTGGATGGATGGATGGATGGGTGGATGGGTGGATGGATGGGTGGGTGGATGGGTGGATAGATGGATGGATAGATGGATGGGTGGGTGGATGGATGGATGGATAGATGGGTATATGGATGGATGATGAATGGATGGATGGATGAAGAGTCATACAGACGGATGGACAGGTAGGTACATGTATGGATGGAAGGATGAGCAAATGGATGGACAGGGAGATGAATGCATGGACAGATGGATAGATGGATAAATGGATGGATAAGTGTATAGATGAATGATAAATGGATTCATTGACGGATGGACCGACGGATGGGTGGAACGTTAGGTTGTAGCATGGATGGATGATGAATGGATGAATGGATGGACAGACGGATGGACAGATAAAGACACCGCTGTGCGGAGGGATGTATGAGCAGTGGGTGGAGATGGATGTATGAGGAGTGGGTAGAAGCTGCTTCTTTCCCGTAGGAACTTAGTCCCTGGTCAGGCAACCCTCTGCCCTGACCTTCCCCTGATTTGTCCAGGTTCACCAAAGCTTAAAGGGCACTTCTGCACCCATCCCCCTATGGCCTCTCTGTCTAGCCAGCATGGGGCATGGGAGGGTTTGATGACACCATGAAGGGTCACCGGGAGTTTTGAATCCAGCTAGACCCATGCTCAGTGATTCCAAAACAATAGCACTGTCGAACTGTCGTCCCCTTGTTCATCGATTTGCTCGAGTGGGTACCAGTCACGTCTCCATGGTGAGACTTGTTACTGTTTTTGACATGTCGAATACACCACAGGGAGCTTGCCAGGCTCTGCCGTGTAGGCAGGACACTCTTGGTAGCTTGCCGGGTTTTTCGAGAGGGACGGGGGGAATCGAACCTGGGTCAGCTGCATGCAAGGCAAACACCCTACCCGCTGTTATCGCTCTGCTCTAAAACAATAATAATAAAAAAGTTCCAAAGGGTTGGGGCCGGAAAGAGAGTACAGAGGGTATAGAGTTTGCTTGCCTTGCATGCGGTAGACCTGGGTTTGATTCCTGGCATCCCATAAAGTTCTCTAAGCATCATCAAGGAAGATGTGTGTCTACAATAGCCAAAATCTGGAAACAACCCGAGTGCCCTAAAACAGATGACAGGTTAAAGAAACTACACAATGGAATACTATGCAGCTGTTAGGAGAGAGGAAGTCATGAAATTTGCTTATAAATGGATAGACATGGAGAGTCTCATGCTGAGTGAAATGAGTCAGAAAGAGAGGGACAGACATAGAAGGACTTCACTGTGGGGTATAGAATAACATCCCATGAGGCCGACACCCAAGGACAGTAGATACAAGGGCCAGGGGGGTTGCCCCATAGCTGGAAGCCTGCTTCATGAGCGGAGGGGAGAAGGCAGATGGAACAGAGAAGGGATCACTAAGAAAATGATGGCTGGAGGAACCAGTCGGGATGGGAGATGCCGAAAGTAGATAATGGACCCGACATGATGACCTCTTAGTGTCTGTGTTCAAAGCCATGATGCCCAAAAGGAGAAAGAGAGTATGGGGAATATTGTCTGCCATGGAGGCAGGGGGAGGATGGGAAAGGGGGGTATACCGAGGATATTGGTGGTGGGGAATGTGCACTGGTGGAGGGATGGGTGTTGGATCATTGTGAGATTGTAACCCAAACAGGAAGCTTGTAACTATCTGACGGTGATTCAATAAAATAAAAAAATACACACACACACAGACACACACACACACATATATATATATATAAAGAAATATGTGTGTCTGAATATTCAATTAAAAAAATGTTTAAAAAAGGTAATGTGGAGCTCATGCCCAATTCAATCAGCTTAATCAATGACTGAATAAATAGCAGTACTCCTACATTAAAATATATATATTTTATATTATATATAAATATATATATATGTAAGGAAGATGTGCCTCTTACTTATCACTGCCCTTATCCACACCTCCTAGGATCTGTGGCCTCATGATGACAATCATTCGTAGGAACAACAGTCACCAGAGAACCCTGCGTAGACATACTCTAACCTTCCACACCTTAGATAAAGCACAGGGGAAAATAAATTAATAAAATGGTTCCGCAAGTCAGAATCTATCCATCCTACTATGAATTTTGAAAGAAAGCGACACCACCTTTCACTCAACCCTATTAGTTTTATATTACTGAGAAAAAAACAAAAACAAAAAAGTCCGAGAGATACTGTCAACCTGTTTAGAACTTTGTTTCCCAGAGAGCTAAGTGAGAGCAAGGAGGATTTTTCTCTTGGCAGCCTCAGCCCTCAGAGTCTGTTATCACACAGCAGACGTTTGAAGCAGAGTTTGTGGGACCAACGGAATAATCAGGAATGACTCATGTCTGTCCTTCCAGATGCTGAGTGCAGGCATGTGGTCCTGGGTTGTTTTTTTTTTTGCTTTTTTTTTTTTTTTTGCTTTTTGGGTCCCACCCGGCGATGCACAGGGGTCACTCCTGGCTCTGCACTCAGGAATCACCCCTGGAGGTGCTCAGGGGACCCTATGGGATGCTGGGAATCGAACCTGGGTCGGCCGCGTGCAAGGCAAACGCCCTCCCCGCTGTGCTCTCGCTCCAGCCCCAGGCATGTGGTCCTGGAACCATCCGAACCCTGGGGTGTTTTTGTTGTTGTTTTGGGGTCACAGCTGGTGATGCTCAGGAGTAACCCCTGGCTCTGCACTCAGGAATCACCCCTGGAAATGTTTGGGGCAACATACGGGGTACCGGGGATTGAACCGACTTGCCATCCACAGAGCCGGGAGTGAGCCCTGAGCACAGAGCTGGGAGTCAGTCCTGAGCACAGAGCCGGGAGTGAGCCCTGAGCACAGAGCCGGGAGTGAGCCCTGAGCACAGAACTGGGAGTCAACCCTGAGCACAGAGCTGGGAGTCAGCCCTGAGCACAGAGCCGGGAGTGAGCCCTGAGCACAGAGCTGGGAGTGAGCCCTGAGCACAGAGCCAGGAGTCA
Organism: Sorex araneus; assembly: GCF_027595985.1. NCBI lineage: Eukaryota > Metazoa > Chordata > Mammalia > Eulipotyphla > Soricidae > Sorex > Sorex araneus. Next base: position 93,932 of record NW_026570965.1, read on the forward strand.
GCCCTGAGCACAGAGCTGGGAGTCAGCCCTGAGCACAGAGCTGGGAGTCAGCCCTGAGCACAGAGCCGGGAGTCAACCCTGAGCACAGAGCCGAGAGTCAGAAGGAGGAGGAGGAGGAGGAGGAGGAGGGGAGAGGGGGCGGCCGTGCTGTGTAGCGGCCCCAGAGCAGGGGAGCAGCTGGGCTGGCCCCAGCGGCCCGACCTTGAGGAGGACGGACGGACGCCAAGTGAGCATCTGGGAGTTGGTTGCTGGGCCCTTGGGCCGGTGGCCGCCCCGGTGGCGGTGGCGGCTTTGCAGGGATTTCTCTCAGCCCGGTCGTCCCCTCCCCCCACGCTGGCCCAGCCGGGGCAGAAGTGACCGCCCTGCCCCCCCGCCCCCGCCAGACTGAGGGGCTTTGTTCTCAGACCCGCAGACCCCCAGCTCCAGGAGGCTCAATTCACAGAGCAAGAATCCATTTTAATGCAAACCAGCTGCAGAGAGAGAGAGAGAGAGAGAGAGAGAGACAGAGACAGAGAGAGAGACAGAGACAGAGAGACGGAGAGAGGGAGAGAGAGACAGAGACAGAGACAGAGACAGAGAGAAGAGAGAGAGAGGGAGAGGGAGAGACAGAGACAGACAGAGAGACAGAGAGAGGGAGAGAGAGAAACAGAGACAGAGAGGTAGAGATGGAGAGACACAGAGAGAGAGAAAGAGAGGGAGAGAGACAGAGAGAGGGAGAGAGAGACACACACACAGAGAAAGACACAGCAAGAGAGACAGAGAAGGACAGACAGGGAGACAGAGACAGAGATGGAGAGAGAGACAGAGCAACAGAGAGAGGGAGAGAAAGACAGAGACACAGAGAGAGACAGAGACAGAGAAGTAGACATGGAGAGACAGAGAAAGAGAGGGAGATATAGAGAGAGAGAGGGAGAAAGAGACAGAGACAGAGAGGTAGAGATGGAGAGAGATAGAGAAAGAGAGGGAGATATACAGAGAGAGGGAGAGAGAGACAGGGACACAGACACAGAGAGACACAGAGACAGACACAGCGAGAGAGACAGAGAAGGACAGAGAGAAACAGAGATAGAGATGGAAAGAGACAGAGACAGTTACAGAGAGAGGGAGAGAGAAACAGAGAGAGCAACAGAGAGAGGGAGAGAAAGACAGAGACACAGAGAGAGACAGAGACAGAGAAGTAGACATGGAGAGACAGAGACAGAGAAACAGAGGGAGAGAGAGACAGAGAGAGGGAGAGAGACACAGAGACACAGAGACAGACACAGTGAGAGAGACAGAGAAGGACAGACAGGGAGACAGAGACAGAGATGGAGAGATGGAGAGACAGAGAAACAGAGGGAGAGAGAGACAGAGACACAGAGACAGACACAGCGAGAGAAACAGAGAAGGACAGAGAGGGAGACAAAGACAGAGATGGAGAGAGAGACAAAGAGAGTGACAGAGAGAGGGAGAGAGAGACAGGAGAGACAGAGACAGAGAGGTAGAGATGGAGAGAGAGAAAGTGAGGGAGAGACACAGAGAGAGGGAGAGAGACACAGAGACACGGAGAAACAGAGACACAGAGACACAGAGACAGACACAGTGAGAGAGACAGAGAAGGACAGACAGGGAGACAGAGACAGAGATGGAGAGAGACAGAGAGTGACAGAGAGAGGGAAAGAGAGACAGAGATGGAGAGACAGAGCAACAGAGAGAGGGAGAGAGAGACAGAGACACAGAGAGAGACAGAGACTGAGAGGTAAAGATGGAGAGAGAGACAGAGAGAAAGAGAGGGAGAGACACAGAGAGAGGGAGAGAGAGACAGAGACACAGGGAGAGACAGAAACACAGAGACAGAGACACAGAGAGACACAGAGACAGAGACACAGAGAGACACAGAGACAGACACAGTGAGAGAGAGAGAGAGAGAGAGAAGGACAGACAGGGAGACAGAGACAGAGATGGAGAGAGACAGAGAGAGTGACAGAGAGAGGGAGAGAGAGACAGAGACACAGAGAGAGACAGATTGAGAGGTAAAGATGGAGAGAGAGACAGAGAGAAAGAGAGGGAGAGACACAGAGAGAGGGAGAGAGAGACAGAGACACAGGGAGAGACAGAGACACAGAGACAGAGACACAGAGAGACACAGAGACAGACACAGCGAGAGAGAGAGAGAGAGAGAGAGAGAGAGAGAAGGACAGACAGGGAGACAGAGACAGAGATGGAGAGAGACAGAGAGTGACAGAGAGAGGGAGAGAGAGACAGAGAGGTAGAGGGAGGGAGGGACAGAGAGACAGAGAGAAAGAAAGAGGGAGAAGAAAGAGGATGAGAGAAAAGCAGAGAGAGAATCAGGACGGCTCAGTCTGCTGTATACAAGCAACAGTGAAAAATACTGGACACCAGTGACTAGGCAGGTGGACAGGGACAGGCCGCGGGCAATAAACCGTCAGCAAAACTTCCGGAGGGAAATTCCACGGCTGACCCTGTTTGTGGATTCGGATCAGACCTGGAGCATCGGACCCTGAGGAGCTCGGACCCTCCCCATGGAGGAAATTCCTCCGATCCCTCGGACCCCTCCCTCCACGTCATTGACTTTAGTGATTCGGCCCAAAGAAGCCCATCCCCACCCCCAGCCCCCCTGGCAGCCCCCTTAGCAACGGACTCTGACCCGGGGAGAAGCCCCAGGCGGGGGCAGGTGGGAGAAACCCCATCCAGGCCCCTGGGGCCCAGGGAGGGCGCAGACGCTGCCCCAGCCCAGGTGCTGCGTGTGCCCACGTGGCCGAGCACGCGTGTCGCCCGCATCTCCCCTCTGGAGACGGGGACGTTCGTGCTTTGCTGTGTGATGCTGGGGTGTGTGTCGGGGTCTCTCCGCCCTCGGGGAAGCCCGGGCTGTCTCTTGAGCGCATTCCCCTCTCTGTCTCTCTGTGTCTCTGTGTCTCTGTGTCTGTCTCTGTCTCTCTCTCTCTCTCGCCCTCCTTCCCTTCAAACCCTCCAAATAAAATCTATATCCTTCACTGCTCATCTACTCCTGAAATTCCTTTCTTCGAGGTGAGACAAGAACCCAGTAGCCCTGGGTCCCGGGGGGCAGAGGTGGATGGGGAGAAAGTGACCGTCTCTCTCCTCCCCGCCTCACATGAGCCCCACGTGGGGCCCAGAGACATCACCAAGAGATGAACCCAATATATAATATATATATTATATATATATGTATGTGTATATGTATATGGGCGCTGAGCGATAGCACAGCGGTTGGGCGTTCGCCTTTCACTCAGCCGACCCGAGTTCGATTCCTCTGCCCCTCTTGGAGAGCCCGGCAAGCTCCCGAGAGTCTCCCGCCCGCACGGCAGAGCCTGGCAAGCTCCCCGTGGCGTCTTCGAGATGCCAAACACAGTCACAACAAGTCTCACCGTGGAGACGTGACTGGTGCCCGCTCGAGCCAATCGATGAACAACGGGACGGCAGTGAGACAGTGCGGCCCGGCCAAGTCCTGAAGGAAGTTTCCGGATACCTCCTCTGGACACGGCGGACGGAGGGCCTGGAGACCCAACTGGGGCGCCTTTGAAGGGACCCCAACCCAAGGGCTATGCAGCCCCCCTTGGGAGAGCTAAGCTAGAGGCACCCAGCTGGGCGCATCTATCTAGACCGTTAGGGTCCACAGTCCAAGGAATGAGACAGAGTCAAAAATTCAAGCAAAGAAATTCTTGATTCAGACCAAGCACAGGGCCTGGCCCGGCCGGGGTCCCCTGCACAGAGGGTGACCCCATCCCCCTGCAAACGTCCCCTTTTATCCCTTGACTCGGGTTCGAACCTTCCTGCCTTGGGTGGGTCCCTCCCCGGACCCTGGGGTCGTGTTTTTTTTCTCGATTGTCTTGTCCCTTCCTTGCTGCCCTCCCGGCTACCTTGGGTCAGCCCGTTTGACTTAGTTTCCCCCTTTTTAGGCTGTCGCCTGCCGCTTTGCCTTTCAGGGTCCTGCCCCTTGACTGGTTCTTTGTTGGCGGCTGTGTGGGCGGGTTTTGAGAGAAAGCGGGTTTATAACCGTATTTTCCAGGGAGGAAGAACCAGAGATCCATCCGTCTACAGCGCGGATGAATCTTTCAGAAATACGAACACTCTGTCCGATATGCTATTTAGCGTTAATTCTTTTTTTTTTTTTTTTGCTTTTTGGGTCACACCCAGCTGTGCACAGGGGTCCCTCCTGGCTCTGCACTCAGGAATGACTCCTGGCGGTGCTGGGGGACCCTATGGGATGCTGGGAATCGAACCCCAGTTGCCCGCGTGCAAGGCAAACGCCCTCCCCGCTGTGCTATGGCTCCAGCCCCTACTTAGCGTTAATTAAATCATTGCCACGCTGGACAGTGGCTAATACGGGGAGTCCCTCGTGTTCGTTCTTGCAGCTTTTCTTGTATAAGTGTCAGTGTGGAACTGTGCGCGCCCCACACCCGTGTGGAGGCTGACACACATGGGTGTAGGGTGATGTGAGTGTCCGTGACATGCCTCTGTCTGTGTCTGTATGCGTGCAAGCCTGCACGATTGTGTAGCTATGGGTGCGTGTGCCTGCAAGTGTGCGTGATTGTGGAGCTATGTGTGCGTGCATGCAAGCTGCATGATTGAGTAGCTCTGAGTGTATGCAAGAGTGCATGATTATGTAGCTATGTATGTGTGCGTGCATGTAAGCATGCATGATTATGTAGCTATGTTTGTGCACGCATGCAAGCGTGCATAATTGTGTAGCTATGTATGTGTGTGCAGGTGTGCAAGCATGCATGATTGCACAGCTATGTGTGTGCATGCATGCAAGTGTGCATGATTATATAGCCATGTATCTGTGTACATGCAAGAATGCATGATTGCATAGCTATGTGTGCATGCACGCAAGTGTGCACGATCATATAGCCATGTGTCTGTGTGCATGCAAGAATGCATGATTGCATAGCTATGTGTGTATGCATGCAAGTGTGCATGATTGTGTAGCTATGTGTGCATGCAAGAGTGCACGATTGCATAGCTATGTGTGTGCATGCATGCAAGTGTGGTGATTATATAGCCATGTGTCTGTGTGCATGCAAGAATGCATGATTGCATAGCTGTGTGCGTGTGCATGCAAGTGTGCATGATTGTGTAGCTATGTGTGCATGCAAGAGTGCATGATTGCATAGCTATCTCTGTATGCAAGTGTGCATGATTGTGTAGCTATGTTTGTGCATGCATGCAAACGTGCATAATTGTGTAGCTATGTATGTGTGCATGCATGCAAGCATGCGTGATTCTGTAGCTATGTGTGTGCATGCATGCAAGTGTGCACGATCATATAGCCATGTACGTGTGTGCATGCAAGAATGAACGATTGCATAACTATGTGTGCGTGTGCATGCAAGTGTGCATGGTTGTGTAGCTATGTCTGTGCATGCAAGAGTGCATGATTGTGTATTTATGTGTGTGCATGCAAGAGTGCATGTTTGCGTAGCTATGTGTGTGCATGAAGTGTGCATGATTGCATAGCCATGTGTATGTTTGTGCATGCAAGCATGCATGATTGCGTAGCTCTGTGTGTGTGTGTGTGTGTGTGTGTGTGTGTGTATGTGTGTGTAGGGGGCGGGCAGGAAGCTAGGTAGGCCAGGCGCCCTTTCCAACCCTCTCTGGAGCCAGGACTACAGGGATGCAGAGTTCCAGCCAGGCAGAGAGGATTCCTGAGGTGGGAGGGAAGCTGGTGCCGGAACAAAGGTCAGCAGCCCCACAAGCTCTGTCCCTGGCTGGGCACTGTGGGTGACCACTGTGGGGACAGCTGCGGGGAAGGGCTTCCTGCTTCCCCCTTTCTCCCTCCCTCTCTCTTTCCGCTTGTATCTGCTTCTATATCTGTGTCCAAAGCTTCCCCTGCCCCACCCCTGTCCCCATGGGTGCCGGGGGTCAGCGACAGACTCTTACCTGCCCTAGCAACAGACCCTTAACTGCCCTAGCAACAACAGACTCTTAACTGCCCTAGCAACAGACTCTTATTTACCCTAGCAACGACTCTCAAACTGCCCTAGCAACACTCTTACCTGCCCTAGCAACAGACTCTTAACTGCCCTAGCAACACACTCTACCTGCCCTAGCAACAGACTTTTATCAGCCCTAACACCAGACTCTTACCTGCCCTAGCAACAGACTCTCAACTGCCCTAGCAACTGCCTAGCAACAACTCTCAAACTGCCCTAGCAACAGACTCTTATCTGCCCTAGCAACAGACTCTTAACTGCTCTAGCAAAAGGCTTTTACCTGTCCTGGCAACAGACTCTTACCTGCCCTAACAGCAGACTCTTAACTGCCCTAGCAACAAACTCTTAACTGCCTTAGCAACAGACTCTTAACTGCCCTAGCAACAGACTCTTAACTGCCCTAGCAACAGACTGTTATCTGCCCTAGCAACAGACTCTTAACTGCTCTAGCAAAAGGCTTTTACCTGCCCTAGAAACACACTCTACCTGCCCTAGCACCAGACTCTTACCTGCCCTAGCAACAGACTCTTATCTGCCCTAGCAACAGACTGTTATCTGCCCTAGCAACAGACTCTTAACTGCTCTAGCAAAAGGCTTTTACCTGCCCTAGAAACACACTCTTACCTGCCCTAGCAACAGACTCTTAACTGCCTAGCAGCACACTCTACCTGCCCTAGCACCAGACTCTTACCTGCCCTAGCACCAGACTCTTACCTGCCCTAGCAACAGACTCTTAACTGCCTAGCAACACACTCTACCTGCCCTAGCACCAGACTCTTACCTGCCCTAGCAACAGACTCTCAACTGCCCTAGCAACTGCCTAGCAACAACTCTCAAACTGCCCTAGCAACAGACTCTTATCTGCCCTAGCAACAGACTGTTATCTGCCCTAGCAACAGACTCTTAACTGCTCTAGCAAAAGGCTTTTACCTGTCCTGGCAACAGACTCTTACCTGCCTTAGCAACAGACTCTTACCTGCCTTAGCAACAGACTCTTAACTGCCCTAGCAAGAGCCGGACTCATACCTGCTTTCACAATACATTCTTGTTTGCCCTAGGAGGACTCTTACCTGCCCTAGCAACAGACTTTTATTTGCCCTAGCAACAGACTCTTACCTGCCCTAGCAACAGAGTCTTACCTGCCCTAGCAACGGACTCTCAAACTACCCTAGCAACAAACTCTTAACTGCCCTAGCAACGGACTCTTACCCACTCTCACAATGGATTCTTATCTGCCCTATCTAGGACTCTTATCTGACTCTTATCTTAGGGCAGATAGGTGTCCTCTGGAGGGCAGCAGGTAAGGGTCCGTTGCTAGGATACGCTCCTTGAAGCGTGAGCATCTCCAACTATCATTGTCCTACTGGTCCCTTCTCTATCTGACCTACCCATTGGCGTCTGGACTCCCACACCCAGCGATGCTCAGGGCTTCCTCCTAGCTCTGCTCTCAGAAATTACTCCTGTGGCAGTGCTCAGGGAGTTGTAGGCAAGGCAGGGGATTGGGCCCGGGTCTGCAAATGGGGTGATTTTGCTCCTTTTTAGAGCTGTATAGTATCCCACTGTGTATAAAATATACAGACCACTTAAGAGGGCCAGAAGTGTGTGTGTGTGTGTGTGTGTGTGTGTGCTTGTGGTGGAGGGGGGGGTTCCTTTCTATCTGACTGACCAGTTACTCCTGATTTCTAGTTCCACCCGGGTGGCTGCAAACTGGGTGATTTTGCTCTTTTTCAGAGCAGCATGGTATCCCACTGTGTATATATAAGAGGGCCAGAAGTATGTGTGTATGTGTGTGTGTGTGTGTGTGTGTGTGTGATTATGGTGGGGAGGGAGTTTCTCCTTTCCATCTGACTGACTTCATTTACTCATGATCTCTACTTCCACCTGTGTAGCTGCAAATTGGGTGATTTTGTTCTTTTTGAGAGCTGCATAGTATTCCACTGTGTATATAGTATATAGATCATTTAAAAGGGCCAGAAGTGTGTGTGTGTGTGTGTGTGTGTGTGTGTGTGTGTGGTGGAGAGGGGGCTTTCCCCTTTCTCCAAACTTCTTTCTCTCTTGAACAGGCTTCACCTTTCCTCTCTCCTCCCCTATAACATTTGTTTTGTTTTGGAACCACATCTGGAGGTGCTAGTCTTGCTTCACTTTTTTGCAGGTCCCCCCTGGGGTGTGTCGGGGGGCCTGGTGGTAGGGCGTGTAGAGCCCTGCTCGCCTGCCTGCCTTGCAGGGGTCCCGCCCATTGAGCTTTCTCTCTGGCCCTCGCAGCCGTCCACTGGGAACATCATGTATCTCTGGTGGTCCGTTGCTCCACCAGCAGAGAGAACAAACGTGGGAATCTGGGTGGGGACTTGAGGACATTACAGCAGGGGTGTGGGGTGTGTGTGTGTGTCCTGTGGATTTTTGACGGGGAAGCCAGAGAAGGCAGTGCCCAGAGGAGACTCCTGCTATGGTGCTCAGGAGGGACCTTGAGGGCAAGAGCCACATGGAGGGCCTGGGTTTGATCTCTGGCATCTCATAGGGTCCCTGAGCCCACCAGGAGGGATGCCTGAGTGAAGAGCCAGTAGCACACCGGGTGTGGCACACACACACACACACACACACACACGCACACACAGAAGAAAGAGCGGCCCTTGGTGCTTGAGGGACTGTATGTGACCTAGGAATCGAAGATGCAGGGTCTTATGCCTGGCTCTTTGGCCCTGGGTGTGCTTGGATAAAACGCTGACTCACAGGGGGCTGGAGCGATAGCACAGCGGGGAGGGCGTTTGCCTTGCACGCGGCTGACCCGGGTTCGATTCCCAGCATCCCATAGGGTCCCCTGAGCACCGCCAGGGGTTATTCCTGAGTGCAGAGCCAGGAGGAACCCCTGAGCATCGCCGGGTGGAACCCAAAAAGCAAAAAAAAAAAAGGAAGAAAAAAACGCTGACTCACCACGGACAGGTTAAGCCAGATCCCAGGGACATTAATCTGTCACGGGGCCACCAATGAGGCAACTACAACCAGGCATTTTGGGGAGAAGGGGCGGAGAAAATGTCCGTAAAAAAAAAATGGGTTTCAGGGTAGAGCGATAGCACAGCGGGGAGGGTGTTTGCCTGGCACGTGGCCAACCTGGGTTCAATCCCCAGCATCCCATAGGGTCCCCTGAAAACCACCAGGAGTCATTCCTGAGTGCAGAGCCAGGAGGAACCCTGAGCATCGCTGGGTGGGACCCCCACCAAAAAAAAATCAAAAAAACAAAAGCGAGGGCTGGAGGGACAGCACAGCGGGGAGGGCATTTGCCTTGCACATGGTCAACCCGGGTTCGATTCCCAGCATCTCATAGGGTCCCCTGAGCACCGCCAGGGGTAATTCCTGAGTGCAGAGCCAGAAGTGACCCCTGTACATTGCTGGGTGTGACTTAAAGGCAAAAAAAACAAAAAACAAAAAGCAAAATAGTTTTCATCATTCGTCTGTTCCCAGCATGACTTATAGCCCATTGTTGCAAGTTCCCCGCTTCCAGTTCCGAAGTCCCGTACTCCGTGAGGCATCAGCCCAGCACACTGCGAGCACGATGTTCTCAGCTCGGAGGAGATGCTTCCGCCTCTCCGAAGAGTTTGTGGGTGCCCTTGGAGGGAAAGGCCAGGAAAAGCGATTTCACCCACTCGGAACAATCATACGAACCCCCAAGTCTAGTTCTCCGTGAAGTTGCCTTTGAACACAACCATCCCGTGGAGAAAGGACGGGCCAACACGCTTCCTTAAACCCAGGAGAGAAGAATTTTAAGAGAATCTGAATAGGGTGTCGGCAGGCGAAAAGTTGGCCCGTGTCAGTCGTTCGAGCAGAAAGTTCCACTCAGAGTTATTTATGACAATGTCAGCAGCGTCAGAGCCCCAGAGAGACACTTTCTCTGTCGTGTTTTCCTCATGGCTCAGCGATTTTACACTCCTATTTATAGGGACATGCGGGGGCCGACGTGTTTATCTATGGCACATGCGTGAAGGCCAAGTGCTACTCCACACACATGCATGCATTCCAAGCGGACCCAATTTCCGTGTCAATGTGTAGAAATGAATCACCCGTCTTTGTTCATACTCTTTTTTAATTTTTTTTGCTTTATGGGTCACACTCAGAGATGCACAGGGGTTCCTCCTGGCTCTGCACTCAGGAATCACCCCTGGCGGTGCTCAGAGGACCCTATGGGATGCTGGGAATCGAACCCGGGTCAGATGTGTACAAGGCAAACGCCCTCCCCGCTGTGCTATGGCTCCAGCCCTCTTTGTTCAAACTCTTGCTTCCTTCCAAGGCTGTGCACACTTCCGTCTCCCTACAACCCTGCGGGCTCTGCTGAGCCACCTTCTTAGCCAAATTGCACCAGTGCGTGCCCAGATTCTTGAAAGGCTGCATGGGTTGATGAGCAGGGGGGTGGTGGGACCCCTCCCCCCAGCGGAGCTAGAACAGACGGCGTGTTTATCTCATACACACGTGGGCAGACACGAACAAGCAAGCTGGATTCTCACTCCGAATCCCAAGGCAACCAGCGACTGTCTGCCAATCCACTTGTTTTTGGTAGCGGGACGAAGGGGGCTGAAAGCCAGGGACACCGGAGGTCCCTTTGTGCACGATGCGAAAAAACATTTCTGAGGAAGCTAAAACACACACACACACACACACACACACACACACACACACACACACACAGCTCTTAGATTTGTGGACCTTGAGGGTGGTTTCCTCTGCACCTGGAAAAGATTACGGTTGGAAACGAAATTGTTTTGGAGGATCGGGGTGACCTTGGAGGGGATCTTGGTCCTTGGGAATCTCATTCCCCACATTCTTGCGACGTTTTCCGTGGTTGAAGGACCTTTCGGTGGAGGGCTCCTCGCCTGAGAATGCACCTGTGGAGGAAAGTTCTAGAAGGCTGAGTCGGCAGCGTCAGTGGCAAAAGGAGCCGGAGAAATGTGTCATGGGGCCCCTTGCACTGGGTGACCAGCACCCTTTTGCCCGTCCTAAGGCTTTCGTGGACACTGGGAGTGTCTGTACCTTCCAAACTGCAGGTAAGCATCGCCAGGGACCAACGAGGAGGCGAGATTCAGCTTCTCTGTTGCAATCATTGGTCCTTCTTCACCGGGTACCGGGGACGGGGGCATTTTTCTCCACCTGTGACTTCCGGGATAAAGGCTGAGGGTGATCGAGCAGTCAGGAGGGTCCAAAGAGTGAGGTTGCTTCCCCTTTCATTATGGGGCACTGTCCAGCTGTTGCAACTAACGACCTTCCTTCCTTCCTTCCTTCCTTCCTTCCTTCCTTCCTTCCTTCCTTCCTTCCTTCCTTCCTTCCTTCCTTCCTTCCTTCCTTCCTTCCTTCCTTCCTTCCTACTTCCTTCCTTCCTTCCTTCCTACTTCCTTCCTTCCTTGCTCTTCCTTCCTTCCTCCTTCCTTCCTTCCTTACTACTTCCTTCCTTCCTTCTTCTTTCCTTTCTTTCTTCCTTCTTTTCTCCCTTCCTTCCCTCTTTCTCCTTTCTTCCTTTCTTCCTCTTCCTTTCTTCTTTCTTTCCTTCCTTCCTTCTTCTTTCCTTCCTTCCTTTCTTCCTTCATTCCTCCTTCCTTCTTTTCTTTCTTCCTTCGTTGCTCTTCCTTTCTTCCTTTTTCCTTCCTCTTCCTTCCTTCCTTCCTTCCTTCCTTCCTTCCTTCCTTCCTTCCTTCCTTCCTTCCTTCCTTTTTTCCTTCCTTCCTTCCTCTTCCTTTCTTCCTTCTTTCCTTCCTTCATCTTTCCTTCCTTTCTTCATTGTTTCCTTCCTTCCTTCCTTCCTTCCTTCCTTCCTTCCTTCCTTCCTTCCTTCCTTCCTTCTTTCCTTCCTTCCTACTTCCTTCTTCCTCTCTTCTCTCTGTCTTCCATCCCCTCCCCTCCCCTCCCCTTCCCCTCCCCTCCCCTCCCCTTCCCCTCCCCTCCCCTCCTCTCCCCTCCCCTTCCCTTCCCTCCCCTCCCCTCCCCTCCTCTCCCCTCCCCTCATCTCCCCTCCCCTTCCCTTCCCTCCCCTCCCCTCCCCTCCCTTCCCCTTCCCTTCCCTCCCCTCCCCTCCCCTCCCCTTCCCTTCCCTTCCCTTCCCTTCCCTTCCCTTCCCTTCCCTTCCCTTCCCTTCCCTTCCCTTCCCTTCCCTTCCCTTCCCTTCCCTTCCCTTCCCATCCTTTCCTATTCCTTCTTGTCATTTCCTTTTCCTTCTCATTCCTCCCCTCTCCTCTCCCCTCCCCTCCTCTCCTCTCCCCTCCCCTCCCCTCCTTCCCACCCCAAACCTGTGCTTCCTTCGTCTCTTTCTTTAAAGGGGCACACCCCACGGTGCTCCCTCCTCACTCTGCCCTCAGGGATCACCCCTGGGGGTGCTCAGAGCACCATAGGCGATGCTGTGACTTGAACCCGGGTCGGCTGCCTGCAAGGCAAGTGCTCTGCCCGCTGCCTGCCTCCCTCCGTCTCTCCCACCGTTCCTTTCTCTCCTCGTCTCCTGCATTCCTTTCCTCCGGGTGTCCCCATGCCGTGCCCCCTTCCCTTGTGCCCCACTTCAAGTTTCTCCCCCATCGAACATCTCGAAGACACGGCCCCCTGTAACTGCACGGTCTCACTACAGCGCCCGCATGCCCACCGCCCCTTCTCTGTGCCCCTTGGCGGACTCGTCTGTGTGGGCAGGTGAGGGAGGAATTACACGCGCCGCGTCTTCAGGGGCTGGGCGCCCCCTTCATCATCTCTCAGCCACTCTGTGCATCTCACAGGTCTCCCTTGGGAGACGTCCCTCAACTCAACACCGGGACCCGTGCACGGGATCCCAGTTGCCGGGGTCAGGTGTGGAGAAAGCAGAGGGAGGAGGACTCTCGTCTTGCATGCAGCCGACTTGAGTTTCGTCCATCCCTGGCACTGTATCCTGCCTCCTGGGCACGACCCTCTCACCACTAGGACCGTGAGCTGAGCTTCCTCCTGAACCTAGAGCCAAGCAAGAGTTAGCTCCGGGTGACCGCTGCTGGGTGTGGCCCCACCCCTGAACAAACAAACTTCTAGAGGCGGGGTCCTGCCTCTGCTAAGGGAGGAGCACTCTAACAAAGAGCAGCTGTCCCCGCCGCCCGTTTATGTGCGGATAGGAAGGCATGCGAAAGGCGGGCGGGAGAGTCTGCAGAAATAAGGAGCGGAACTGGAAACACAGCCACAATGCAGTCTGCTGAGCAAACGCAAAACCCGGTCCTGGGACGGTGTGTGTGTGTGTGTGTGTGTGTGTGTGTGTGTGTAGGGAGGTTGGGGAGGGTCTGACTGACCAATTCCCAGGGAACCACAGTGGCCAAGGCACCGAAAATTAGATCTCACCCCCCCCCCCAGCCATGAAGGCGCGTTTCCAAGAAGAAAACTGTTTTCTTGTGCTCGTTAGCTGGGTGCTTTTTTTTTCTTTTTTTGGGGGGTCAAATCCGGCGATGCACAGGGGTTACTCCTGGCTCATAAACTCAGTAATGACTCCTGGCAGGTGCTCGGGGACCCTATGGGATGCTGGGAATCAAACTGGGTCGGCCGCGTGCAAGGCAAACGCCCCTCCCCGCTGTGCTATTGCTCCAGCCAGCCGCAGGGTCGATGTTTTTTGTGTTGAACTGAGGTTCTCCACTTTGCTCCCCAGAATGCTGAGAGAGCAGCCCCCCCCCCTTGCTGAGGAATTCGCAAGAGTTTCCCTTTTTATTTTATTTTTTATTTGCTTTTTGGGTCACACCTGGTGATGCACAACGGTTACTCCTGGCTCTGCACTCAGGAATGACCCCTGGCGGTGTCAGGGGACCCTATGGGATGCTGGGATTTGAACCTGGGTCGGCCGCGTGCAAGGCAAACGCCCTACCTGCTGTGCCATCGCTCCAGCCCGAGACTTTCCTTTTTTAGAAGAATTCTCCCCTCCCGGTTCCCTCCCCACCCCAAGCAGAGCCCCGGCAGACAAACACCTCCGGAAAACAGCCACAGCCGTGCTCAAGGGCCCCTCTCCACACACTTGGACGAGCCTCATGCATGAAGGAACTGACAGAGGAACCCAGGTGCAAGGGACCCGGGGCTGAGACCTCCAAACCGAGGTTGGGACCACCATTTTCTGCACACGTGCCTACTTGCACCCGGTCACACTCTATCCAGATGCCGCTTGCTCCCTTGGAGAAGACAGAGAGTAGAGCGGCCAGGATCAGGCGCGGGTGCATGTGGTGCCCCTGGGGTTTAGGCTGGTGACCACATGGCTTGCAAGGCAGGTGCGCTGTGCCCTGGTCCCCAAGGCTTTCATTCCCGCAAATCCATCTCAACACTCAGAGCATTGTTGAGTATATATGTCAAGACTGATCTTATGATTAAGAATCAGGGGACAGAGAGCTAAGATAGGGGTTATATCACTTCCCTTGCACGAAGAAGAGTCTGGACCAATCCCTGGCATCCTGCAGGTTGCCCCTAGCACCATCAGGAGTGGTCCCAACCCCTCCCCCATCCTCCTGAGCCCCCCAAAACAATCATCACCCACGTGGGCCGGCATGAGGAAGAGTCTGCTTCTGTCCAGTATGGTCAGATAAAGTGAAAATTAATCACTCTATCACTGTATCACTGTCATCCTGTTGATCGTCGATTTGCTCGAGCGGGCACCAGTAATGTCTCCTTTCGTCCTAGCCTGAGATGTTAGGAGCCTCTCTTTACTGGTCCTTCCCAATGGATGCCACACTGGAGCTCTTTCAGGGTCAGGGAATGAGACCCAGCTTGTTACTGGTTTTGGCATATGAATACGCCATGGGAGCTTGCCAGGCTCTCCCATGTGGGCAGGAAACTCTAGGTAGCTTGCCACGTTCTCTGAGAAGGAGAACTAGGCTATAAGATGTTGCTTCCGGAGCTTGGTTTTATAGTCTCTGGATATCTGTCCTGGTGCCATGTAATCCCATCAAAGTGAAAATAAAATGTAGCTAAATTCCGTTTGATCCACAATACCCAAACAACCCAATGCCCGAGAACAGACGACTGATTAAAGAAACTTTGGTACATCTATACAATGGAATATTATGCAGCTGTTAGGAGAGATGACGGCATGAAATTTGCTTATGTGTGGATGGTTTTGGAGAGTATCATGCTAAGTAAAATAAGTCAAGAATAGAGGGACAGACATGGAAGGACTGCACTCATTTGCGGAGTATAAAACAGCATAATAGGAGACTGACACCCAAGGACAGTAGACACCAGGGCCAGGGAGATTGCCCCATGGTTGGAAGCCGCCTCATGAGCTGGGGGAGAAGGCAGCTGGGATGGAGAAGGGGTCACTGAGTCAGGGATGGTTGGAGGGATGCTCGGGATGGGAGACGTGTGCTGAGAGTCGACAAAGGACGCACCGTGACGGCCTCTCGGTGTCTGTATTGCAAACCATGATGCCCCAAAGCAGAGAGAGAGAGTGTGGGGGAGATTGTCTGCCATGGAGGCAGGGGAGGGTGGGATGGGGGGGACACTGGGGACATGGGTGGTGGGAAATGTGCACGGGTGGAGGGATGCGGGTTCTGTCATTGTGTGACTGACACTCAACATGAAAGCTTCTAACTGTAGCTTACAGTGATTCAATAAAAATAAATAAATAAAATAAAATGCAGCGAAAATAGGTCCCCATAGTAGGAGTCTCTGGTCACGACCGTCGAGAGCTCATTGGCACGGAAGGGTCCTGTTTCCTGGCCAGAGTTGCTCTCTGTGCCAGCAAGCTTCACGCCTGGTGCAGAGATGTGGCCCTTGAACATCTGCTGAGCTTCAGCTGTGTCACCAAAGGGCCTTGCCATCTCGTGCTGCTCTTTGAACAGAAAGGAGATTTTCTTTTTCCCTATAGCAGGAGGGAACGTAGAGGACTTCGCATGAACTTGGGTTGCAGTGCGTGGATTGAACTCATCCACCATGAGCTAAACTGCAACCTGGGGCCACAGCAATACTCCAGCGGGTAGAGAAGTTGCCTTAAGTGCTGCCAACCTGGGTTCTATCCCTGGTACCCGGAAAAACATGCTCAGGAGTAAGCCCTGAGCACAGATCCAGAAGTCAGCCCTGAGCACAGAGCCAGAGTCAGCCCTGAGCACAGAGTCAGGAGTCAGCCCTGAGTACTATCAGGTGTGGTCCCAAACAAACAAGGGAACACACACACACACACACACACACACAAGAACCAAATGTGCACACCAGGCAGGGTTGCTTTGAACAGATCATCTCTCGGCATCTAAGATCTCAAACCGGATGCACCTTGGTGCTCGCAGAACCCCGGCCCCGCAGGTGAGAGTGTGCGTGATAAAGTCGCCCTGTCATGCTCGATTCGAGGCTGCCCCGCCCGTAGCTCATCTCTCCCAGCAGTCTTAGAACACGATCCTCGTGTGGACTCGATTTACCCAAGAGCCAGCCCCAAGCTCTCTGACTGTCCCAGAGAACAAAGGACCTTAGGGAAATAAAATATCTGTGGGGACAGCGAATAGGACAGCACGGAGGGCACTTGCCTTGCACGTTGGCTGACCCGGGGTCCATCTTTGACATCCCACAGGGACTCCTGAGCACTTTCAGGAGTGATTCCTGAGTGCAGAGGCAAGAGTAAGCCCTGGGCATCGCCGGGTGTAACCCAGCTCAAAAAAAGAATTAAATATCAATTTTTTTTTTTGCTTTTTGGGTCCCACCCAGCAATGGTCAGGGGTTCCTCCCGGTTTTGCACTCAGAAATGACTCCTGGCAGTGCTCAGGGGACCCTACGGGATGCTGGGAATCGAACCCAGGTCGGCCGCGTGCCAGGCAAACGCCCTCCCCGCTGTGCTATTGCTCCAGCCCCTAAAATTCTTTTTTTTTAAAAAACAATATTTTATATTGAGGTCTTGTAGTTGGAAAGTTATTTATAGGATCCAACTTTACAATCAGCCGTGATCAAATTCCACACGGACCGTCTTCCTGACCTCAACCCCATCACGCCAATGTCAGAGATCATTTCTGCGTGGGTCTGGGCTGCATGGGGTGCGAGGGGCCAAAGCCGGACCTTGCAGGGCAAAACAATTCACCCTGCTGTGCTGTGGTCAAGCAAACACACTTTTAACTCAGTATTATTATTCTTTATAAATTAAATTTTGTTCGGTTTTTTTTTTGGCCACACCCGGCAAAAAACCACACGCTGTCCTATCACTCTGGCTCCAAAAATGAAATTCTTGCTCTGTGGTTCCCAAGGGAAAGTGGGGAGAGGCTGACTGGACCAAGGAACATGGCTTCTGTTGATGAGCCAAGGAAGTGCAGATTAGGGCTGGAGCGAGAGCACAGCGGGGAGGGCTTTTGCCTTGCACGAGGCTGACCCGGGTTCGATTCCCAGCATCCCATAGGGTCCCCTGAGCACCACCAGGAGTCATTCCTGAGTGCAGAGCCAGGAGTGACCCCTGAGCATCGCCGGGTGGGACCCAAAAAGCAAGAAAAAAAAAAAGCATGTGTAGATTGTAAAAATGAGAATAATGTACAAGATTTTGATAGGGAAAAAAAGATTTTGATAGGGGACAAACTCTCAAGCTGCATACGTTTGCTTGAAAAAAAAAAAAAGAATTCCACCCGTCTTCTCTACCAGGAGAAATCAACCCACATGTGGATGCAATTAAAAAAAAAAATAGAAAAGAATCCATTGACTTTTTTTTTTTTCCTTTTCCTTCTCTAGAAATTCCTCTGACCTAGTTCGATTTCCCTTCTTGCATAACTTGTTAAAATTAGCCGGAACATCTGTCTCGGCGCTTCTGTGGCTACGAGAAGCAAGGACCCCCCTCTAGGACGGTGGAGGTTCCTCGTTCATCGCTGCATAAATAACTGTTGTCCACACACACACACACACACACACACACACACACACACACACACAGAGGGGACACGTTGCCTCTCCGTGCTCTATATGTTTTTTTTTTTGCAGAGTTTGGCTCTGAAATGCACCGTGTTTCCACAGCTATTCCTACCGTGGGACAGGAACTGAAGTTTGGCGCACGAGGTCAGCGAGGAAACAGAATCAGTACCTTTGTGTTCTTTTTTTTTTTTTTGCTTGTTTGTTTGTTTGTTTTTGAGCTGTATTCAGGGCTCCCTCTTCAGGAACCACTTCTGGCGGGATTCAGGAGCTCTTCTAGGATGCTCGGGATGGAACTTGGAGTGGGCACGTTCCAAAGGCAGGCACTCCACCCTACAGTGCTCTCTCTCCGGCCCGCAAATCAAAACACTTTTGGGGACGCGGTTCCTCCTAGCGAAGACTGCCCTGTGATTTCCGTTGTGCGCAGGCAAGCGTGATTCTTCTCCGTGCCCTTTGCAGATACTCTGGAAAAGTGACTGCAGTGTGGAAAAAACGAGTCTGCCCTGCACAATTCACTCTGCAGTCCTGTGGCAAAGCAAACACACTTTTAACTCAGTAGTATTATTCTTTATAAATAAAATTTTGTTTGGGTTTTGGCCACACCCGGCAATACTCAGGGCTTATTGCTCTTGGCTCTGAGCTCAGGGATCACTCCTGGTGGGGCCTCCAGGGACCCTTTGGGTGCCGGGATCGAACCCAGGTCAGCCACGTGTATGGCAAGTGCCCTACCTGCTGTATTACCTCTCTTGGTCCTTAGTTCTTTGTTCTTTTTTTTCCTTTTTTTGGGGGGGTCATACCCAGAAATGCTCAGAGGTTACTCCTGGCTCTGCGCTCAGGAATTACCCCTGGCGGTGTTTGGGGACCCTATGGGATTATTTAATTACTGCGTTATTTCCCCAGCACCAAGACCGCTGGCTCTCAGAGTTTTGATTCTTCTTAATTGTCCTTGACTCGTTTTGCATATGGTTTTGTTCATGTAAATTGCCATCACACACATATAGAATATAAGAATATTACTGTCTTTTTAAAGCTACAATTTTGCCACCCCTTTTTTTCCCCTATAACATTCAATTTTTAAGAATATTTTAAATTTTTTTTTAATTTTTGGGTCACACCCGGCGATGCTCAGGGGTTATTCTGGCTCATAAACTCAGGAATTAGTTTAGTATTTCTTTCTTTCTTTCTTTCTTTCTTTCTTTCTTTCTTTCTTTCTTTCTTTCTTTCTTTCTTTCTTTCTTTCTTTCTTTCTTTCTTTCTTTCTTTCTTTCTTTCTTTCTTTCTCTCTTTCTTTCTCTCTCTCTCTTTCTTTCTCTCTCTCTTTCTTTCTCTCTCTCTTTCTCTCTTTCTCTTTCTTTCTTTCTCTTTCTTTCTTTCTTTCTTTCTTTCTTTCTTTCTTTCTTTCTTTCTTTCTTTCTTTCTTTCTTTCTTTCTTTCTTTCTTTCTTTCTTTCTCTCTCTCTCTTTCTTTCTTTCTTTCTTTCTTTCTTTCTTTCTTTCTGTCTTTCTTTCTTCCTTTCTTCTTTCCTCTTCTTCTTCCTCTTCTCCTCCTCCTCTCCTCCTCCTCCTCCTCCTCCTCCTCCTCCTCCTCCTCCTCCTCCTCCTCCTCTTCTTCTTCTTCTTCTTCTTCTTCTTCTTCTTCTTCTTCTTCTTCTTCTTCTTCTTCTTCTTCTTCTTCTTCTTCTTCTTCTTCTTCTTCTTCTTCTTCTTCTTCTTCTTCTTCTTCTTCTTCTTCTTCTTCTTCTTCTTCTTCTTCTTCAATATAGGATTACTGCTATTTCTTCAGCCATTGATTAAGCTGATTGAATTGGGCATGCACTCCACATTGCTTTCATTTAAAAATTTTTATTTAGTGAATCACCGTGAGGTACAGTTGCCACATTGCTTTTTTTAAAAAAAAATTGTTTTAATTGGTTGTCCATAAGATAGACCCTTACAAAGCTGTGAATAGTTAGGTTGCAGTCATACAATGATCCACCACTGGTTCCTCCACCACTGTACATTTCCCACCACCGATGTAACCCCAATGTTCCCCACCACCATCCTCCAACCCCCCATCCTCTACCCCCAGCCTCCCTCTGTGGGAGGAACTTTCATTTTTGCTCTCTCTCTCTCTCTCCTTTTCCTTTTGTGTATTATGGATTGCAATACAGGTGCTAAGAGGTCCTGGTGTTTGTTCAGGGCGTTTGGTATTTTTATTAGGACGGTAAGGCTGGAGTAGCTTTTCAATTGGGCGTCAAATTTGGGGGTGTGGATGTTACTGTCGAGGTTCCCGGAAGTACAGGAGGTAGAGGGAGGTAGCCCATCCTAACCCCAAGAAAAGCTGGAGATTTCAGTCACAAAATCGGCATACCAGGGCTGGAGCAATAGCACAGCAGGTAGGGTGTTTGCCTTGCACGCGGCTGACCCGGGTTCGATTCCCAGCATCCCATAGGGTCCCCCCCCTGAGCACAGCCAGAAGTAATTCCTGAATGCATGAGGCAGGAATAACCCCTGTGCATAGCCGGGTGTGACCCAAAAAGAAAAAACAACCTGCATACCAGAATCTTCAGCAGAATCTATCCTGGGAGGTCCGTCCTGAAATGGTGGAATCAGATGGGGGGTTATGGCGGGCGATTTTGGATTGAAGAAGCAAGCGGTTGCCAGAGGGTCTGTTTGGGGGGGTCCCAGGCCAACCCGCACTGCCTCTTGATTTTTCCAGTCTGTTCAGCCATGGTGCACTTCATTTTCAATCCATCCTCAATCAATCACTATCACAATATCCCGTTAATCACCGATTTCTCGGGCGGGCTCAGTAACCCTCTCCATTGTCCTTTCCCTGAGATCTTAGAAGTCTCTCTCAACTTGGCCCTCCCAACGATGTTGCACTGGGGGCTCTTCAGGGTCAGGGGAATGAGATCCAGCTTGTTACTGGATTTAGCATATGAATACACCATGGGGAGCTTGCAAGGCTGTCCCATGTGGGCAGGAAACTCTCAGAAGCTTGCCAGTTTCTCCCAGAGGGAGAAGTAGGCTAAAGATATCAAGTGGCCGCTTTGCGGCCGCGCGCTTCTGAGAGCTTGCTTTTAAGTTTCTCTCTGGATGTTGGCCGTTGATGGGATTACACACACCTGGGTTCCTCTGCGGTACCTTCATGCATGAGGCCTGTCCACATGTGTGGAGAGGGGCCTCCAGCATGGCTGTGGCTAGGTTCCGGTGGTCTTCGGCTGCCGGGAGCTCTGCTTGGGGTGGGGAGGGAAGCTGGAGCCCATCCTCTCAGAGGGGCCCCGGGGAAGTCAGCCAGGCGTGCGGGCAAGAGACTTTCTGCTATCCTATCTCTGCAAATGTGTGGGGATGAACCGTTACCTTTCCCATCATGCCTTTGAGCTGTTCCTTGGCCACGTGTGTCCCTGGGCACATGGGTGGGTGCTAAGAGGCTGGAGGTATGATGCGACATTTGTGGTTGGCTTGTGTCTCGCGTTCTCTCCCCGCCTGCATCACGACCTCAACCACGGCAAGCATTAATTTTCTCTAGGATGCTTCTGTCTGAATGATTAAGATGTTGGCGACGGGGCTGCCAGGAGGGATAAATCTCCTCTCTGTGGCGTCTCTATGGGGGAAAAAGATCAAATTTCTGGTTTGCAAGGCAAGCCTGGTCCCTGCAATGGAAGGGGGAAAAATATAAGCCATGATCTGTGACTCAAACTCCCCTTGGCATCGCCTTCATGGCCAACACGCTTTGCCATGCCAGGAATATGGTGGCCATATTTTTTCACCAACCCCACTTGGCTGACACCCGCCCCAAATCTGTGGGAGGGAGCAGCGGGGGGTAGGGGTATATGTGTGTGTGTGTGGGGGGTGGAGGTGATGAGTCAATCGCAGACAAGAATTATCTTGCAGCTCTTATTCTACTAATTGTTGGTCCAAGGCTGTAGGGAATCCCAGTTTCAGCACAAGCTAGAGTGGAGAGAGAGAGAGGGGGGGGATGGAGGGAGGGAGAGAGAGAGGGATGGAGGGAGGGAGAGAGAGAGGGAGAGAGATAGAGAGAAACAGGGACAGAGAGAGACAGAGAGGAGGGAGGGAGGGAGAGAGAGAAAGAGAGAGATGGATGGATGGAGGGAGAGAGACAGAGAGGAGGGAGGGATGAGAGAGAATGAGAGAGAGGGATGGATGGAGGGAGAGAGAGACAGAAAGAGATAGAGACAAACAGAGAAAGACAGAGAGGAGGGGAGGAAGGGAGAGAGGGAAACAGAGAGGGATGGAGGGAGGGAGAGAGGGAGAGAGACAGAGAGACAGAGATAAGGAGGAGGGGAGAGAGGGATGGAGGGAAAAGAAAGGGAGGGAGAGAGACAGAGAGAAACAGAGAGAGAGGCAGGGAGAGGGAAGGGGAGAGAGAGGGAGGGAGAGAGACAGAGAGAGGGAGGACAGTGAGAGAGATACAGAGAGATAGAGACAGAGAGATAGAGACAGAGAGAGACAGAGAGAAGGAGGGAGGTAGAGAGGGATGGGGGAAATAGAGGGAGGGAGAGATTACAGAGAGAAACAGAGAGACAAAGACAGAGAGAGGCAGGGAGAGGGAGGGAGGAAGAGAGAGGGAGGGTGGGAGGGAGGCAGTGGGAGGGAGGGAGTGAGAGACAGAGAGGAAGAGAGACAGAGAAAGAGAGGGAGAGAGGGACAGAGACACAGGGAGAGACAGAGAGAAGGAGAGAGGGAGGGAGAGAGAGAGGGAGAGAGATAGAGATAGAGACAGAGAGAGACAGAGAGAAGGAGGGAGCAAGGGAGATGGATGGAGGGAAAGAGAGGGAGGGAGAGACACAGAGAGAAACAGAGACAGAGAAAGACAGGGAGAGACAGGGAGGGAAGGAGAGACACAGAGAGACAGAGACACAGAGAGTGACAGAGAGAGGGAGGGAGGAGGGAGAGGGATGGAGGGAAATAGAGGAGGGAGAGAGACAGAGGGAAACAGAGAGAGACCGAGACAGAGAGAGGCAGGGAGAGGGAGGGAGGGAGGGAGAGGCAGAGAGAGACAGAGAAAGAGAGGGAGAGAGGGAGAGAGACAGAGAGAGGGAGGGAGGGAGGGAGAGATAGAGAGGGAGAGTGAGACAGAGATAGAGAGACAGAGAGAAGGAGAAAGGGAGGGAGAGGGATGGAGGGAAAGAGAGGGAGGGAGAGAGACAGAGAGAAACAGAGGTAGAGAAAGACAGAGAGGGAGGGAGGGAGGGAGAGAGAGACACAGAGAGACAGAGACACAGACACAGAGAGAGACAGAAAGAGAGAGGGAGGGAGAGAGACAGAGAGAGGGAGGGGAAGGAGGGAGGGAGACAGACAGAGAGAGAGAGACCTAGCATGCCTGTCCCTCACTCTACATTCCACTCAGAGTCTGCCAGGCCTTGATGACCCCTCGGTTGCGTCTCTCTGCCCGTCATGCCGCGCCCTTTCTCTGTGGGGGAGGGGCGGGGCCCCACTCAGTGCTGCTCCGGGCTCCCTCCGGGCTCTGGGCTCAGGCATGCGCCCTCCTGGGGACTGTGGGGACCCCAGACCGTTGAGGGGACCGAGTCCCTTGCAGATGTTGGCGACTGCAAATCCTCCTGCGGCTCTTCCTTCCTCCGCTGTTCCCTGGGTGGCTCTAGGGTCCCACCCGGCGATGCTCAGGGCTGACTCCTGGCTCTGCACTCAGGAATGACCCCTGGCGGTGCTCGGGGGACCCGCTGGGAATCGAACCCGGGTCGGTCGTGTGCAAGGCAAACGCCCTCCCCGCTGGGCTATCGCTCCGGCCCCTCCAGCATTTTATTTTATTATATTTTGAGGAGGCTCATAAACAATGCTCAGGGCAGCTGGGGGCTCAGCGAGTTGGTGGCTCAATGGTTGGGTACCAGAGGTGACCCGGGCTCCGTCGCCGGTGCTCAGAGCACACACAGGGGTGAGGGGGGCGCTCAGGGCAGCGGGGAGGTGCTGGGGATGCCGAGCTCTTGTTATCTCCTTGGCCGGTCCAGGATTTAAAGAGACTTTGTCTCCTTTCCTCTCTCCCCCCTCTCTCTCTCTCTCTCTCTCTTTTTGCTTTTTCCTCTCTCCATCTTCCTCCCCTTCCTTCCTCCTCTTTTTTTCTTCCTTTCTCTCTCTCTCTCTCTCTGGTTTCTCTGTGCTTCCCTCCCTTTTTCCCTCTTTGTCCCCCTCTCTCTTACTCTTGCTTTTCTCAGCCCTTTTCCTCTTCCTCCTCCTCCCTCTCCTTCCTACCCTCTCTCTCTTTCTCCTCTTACTCTCACTTTCTCCCTCCCTCCTTCCCTCCCTCTCTCTCTTTCTCCTCTCATTCTCACTTTCTCCTTCCCTCCCTCTCTCTCTTTCTCCTCTCACTTTCTCCCTCCCTCCTTCCCTCCCTCTCTCTTTCTCCTCTTACTCTCACTTTCTTTCTCCCTCCTTCCCTCCCTCTCCCTCTCTCTCCCTGTCTCCCTCCATCTCTCTCTCCTCTGTCTCTTTCTCTCCCTCTCTCACTCCCTGTCCCTCCTCTTCCCCATCCTCCCCTCTCTCTCTCTCTGTGTGTCTCTCTCCTTCTCTCCATCGCAGCCTTATTTTTCCGCTGGAAACCATCCGTCCTTGGCTAATGTAGTCTTGAGGCAAATGCCACAGAAAATCACGCTTGGATGACGGTCCCCAGAAAACCATCACGGGGTTTGCTTTGGCCTGTGGGTCTGTCTGCACCATCTCCAGGGGAAACAGGGAGAGCTGGGATGTTTCCCTGGCCCTCTCACCCCAGTGCCTTTGCTTATCCCTGTTTTGGCCAAGACCCCCCCCCCACCACAGCGGACCCCTGGCAGGCTCCCTTCAAACCACTCTGCTTACATCTGCCCACCTTGGTGGTTCCCATGTCCCCACACACCTGGGCATGAAGAAGCTGGTTCAGGTTCTCCCAGAAGCTTCCAGAATCCCTGCCTCAAGTCCCGGAATGCTGTTTCCCCTCACCAGGATGCCCTACCTGAGCACAAAGAGTGAGCAGGGTCCTCTCCACACGATTAGATGAGCCTCACCCAAGAGGGGATGAGCCTCACCCAAGACGGGACGAACCTCCCTCAAGACGGGACCGACAGAAAAACCCAGGTATGCGGGAATCCAGGACCGAGACCACCAAGCCCTCTTGGTTGGGGACTGGGCTTCCTCCCCCCAGTTCCCCAGTTTTCCAGTAGCTTGGCAGTCACCCCCACAAACTGTCCCCCACCCCGACGCCATGTAATCTACTCATCAACGGCCAAGACCCAGGGACTATAAACTAAAGCTCCAGGAAGAGAATGACACAGAATTTCCTGGACCCCTTACACACTCTCTCACTCACTCATCAAAAGTAGCACACATTTGTTTGGTTTTAACATACCCGTGTGTATTCTCCTGTCCCTTGTATCACTTGTCATCCCGTTGAGCAAGATGGAGAAGCGCGTCCTGCCACCTCCAACACTTTAATTAATTAATTAATTTGCTTTTTGGATCACACCTGGTGATGCTCAAGGGTCACTCCTAACTCCGCACTCCGGGGTTACTCCTGGCGGTGCTCAGGTTTAAATGGCTCCAGAATGAAAGTACCACAACCTTCACACACTTCCCTCTTATTGTGGTGGGAAGGTAGGTAGGTACTCAGTGGTGGGATTGATGGTTGAATATTTTACCTGTAATGAACTATTGTGAACTACTTTTTTTTTTTTTGCTTTTTGGGTCACACCCTGCGATCCACAGGGGTTCCTCCTGGCTCATGCACTCAGGAATGACTCCTGGTGGTGCTCAGGGGACCCTATGGGATGCTGGGATTAGAACCCGGGTCGGCCGCGTACAAGGCAAACGCCCTACCCGCTGTGCTACCGCTCCAGCCCCACATCCATCCATCATTAATCCATAAATCATCTACCCATTATCCATTCACCGTCATGGGTGTTATGCATTCCTTAATCTACCCATAATGCACCAGCACTTATTCTTGTTCATCTAGTATCCATCCATCCTTCCATCCATCCACCATCTATCCATCATTTATTCTACCCATCCATCTATTCATTGTTCATCCCTCCATCACTTATATTATCCATCCATTTTCTATCCACTGATCATTTCTCTTTCTATCCATCCATCCATCCATCATGTCTTATCCATCCATCACCTATCCATCATGAACCCATCATTTATCTGTATATCTATTCGTCTCCCTATTATCCATCCATAATCTTCATTTATCCTTCTATCATCGATGTATCCATAACTCATCTACCCACCATGAATCCTACACATTTGTCATCCATCCATTGTCTGCCATACGGACCCCCGAGCACCACCAGGAGTAATTCCTGAGTGCATGAGCCAGGAGTAAGCCCTGTGCATCGCCGGGTAGGACCAAAAAAAAAAAGCATCTTATCAGGTAGACACTTATCAATGAGACACCAGATACAAGACACAGGGGCCATCGAGGACTCCTGGCCTTCCAGCTCCGTGTCTGTGCAAACACCAGTAAGTTCCTTGAATCTATTAGCTCAGTCATCAATCCTTCAGGGCCAGGGCTGCTTCCCACCACGTGGTACTGTTAGACAAGTAGCTCAGTTAAATCACACATCCTTCCCGGGCCTGAGCTGTCGCCTACCAACCTTCCGGCCAGAGAGAGAGGAGGCGACTTCAGCCACTTCTCAAGTCCTTTTCTATGGTCATACTGAAGAATCTGCCTCTCACTTCCGTGTGTGCCACTGTGCTCTCTTCTGTCTGTCTCTCTATCTCTGTCTCTGTCTCTGTCGTCTCTCCTCTGGTCTCTTCCGATCTCTCTTCTTTCAATATCTCTCTC
Source organism: Sorex araneus (assembly GCF_027595985.1). NCBI lineage: Eukaryota > Metazoa > Chordata > Mammalia > Eulipotyphla > Soricidae > Sorex > Sorex araneus. Next base: position 120,487 of record NW_026570965.1, read on the forward strand.
TCCGGAGCCCTTCTGCCTCTCTCTCTCTGGAGCCCCACTCGCTCTCACTGCTGACTCTGACCCCATTCTCTCTGGCTCCCACTGCTGACTCTGTCTCCCACTTGCTGTGTCCTCTTTCCTTCCCCTGCTTCTGGCTCCGATGACTCTCTGATTCTCTTTCGCTTTCTGCTCTGCCTCTCCTCTTACAGTCTTAACATATACAGCAATCACGGACACAAAGGTGGGTTAAACATTGATAAATCAACCAAGACGAGATGAACTCCAGGTCAGAATCTCATCTAAAGAGGTTACTCCAGATTGCTAGGAGATCCCGTCCAGGGTGTGTCCCTTTCTTCTTTCCTCAGCTAGTAATCCACTTAATTTAGTTGTAGTAAATCTACTTCTAATATTTCTAGCAATGTCATTCTGTATGAGCACAGTAAGAGATATATCAGACTTAAAGTTTGGTTCTTCCTGAGGACATTCACTATCTATTCCAGACCACAGTCCTCAGGCCAGGTGAGTCTTCCTAACCCCAGCAGGGTCCTAGTCTCATCGTTAATTTTGGATCATGACAGCATTTGTCTATGACCATGCTCTCAACTTATAGTTGAGTATTGTGTTGCTTTGGCCTGGCCCATTTCGATGCCAAGGTAGCTCACAGCTTGCCCTGGGTCCATTCTGTCCCTTGTCTGGACCCTGCTTTTGGGGTGCTAGGAACTAAGGGCAACTGAGTTGAGGAAACAGATGCCCAGGAGTAAATACTATTGGAGTCAATCAGCTCCCAAGTTACAAAGCATAATATTAACGGTCTTCCAGTGCCCATACAGAAAGGACATTGCTTTAAGGTAAACTAAGTTCCCTGCAGCAAGGCTGAAAGGACAAACCCAATGTTATCCTACAAAGAAGAAAGAAGATAATGGAGGGAGGAAATAATGAAGATAGGAAGAAGAAGGTAAGGAAGAAATGAAAATCAGGAAGAGGAAGGAAAGAAAGAAGGAAGGAAAAAGGTAAGGAAGGAAAGAAGGGAGGAAGGAAGGAAAGAAGGAAGGAAGGAGAGAAGGAAGGAAGGAAGGAAAGAAGGAAGGAAAAAAGAAGGAAGGAAAAAGGAAGGAAGCAAGGAAGAAAGGGAGGAAGGAAGGAAAGAAGGAAGGAAAATGGAAGGAAGGAAAAAAGGAAGAAAGGAAAGAAGGAAGGAAAAAAGAAGGAAGGAAAAAGGAAGGAAGGAAAAAACAAAGGAAGGAAAAAAGGAAGGAAAAAAGGAAGAAAGGAAAGAAGGAAGGAAAAAAGGAAAAAAGGAAGGAAGGAAGAAAAAAGAAGGAAGGAAAAAAGGAAGGAAGGAAGAAAAAAGGAAGGAAAAAGAAGGAAGGAAAAAAGAAGGAAGGAAGGAAGGAAGGAAAAAAGGAAGGAAGAAAAAAAGAAGGAAGGAAAGAAGAAGGAAGGAAGGAAGGAAGGAAGGAAAAAAGAAGGAAGGAAGGAAAAAAGGAAGGAAGGAAAAAAGAAGGAAGGAAAAAGAAGGAAGGAAAGAAGGAAGGAAGGAAGGAAGGAAGGAAGGAAGGAAGGAAGGAAGGAAGGAAGGAAGGAAGGAAGGAAGGAAGTGTTTGGAAAAGCAGTGATGGAAAGAAGGAAAGGAGGCATGAAGGGAAAGATGGAAGGAGGGAGAGAGGGAGAGAAGGAGGGAGAGAGGGCGGGAAGGAAGGCAGGAGGAGGGAAGGAACGGAGGAGAGAAGGAGGGAGAGAGGGCGGGAAGGAAGGCAGGAGGAGGGAAGGAACGGAGGAGAGAAGGAGGGAGAGAGGGCGGGAAGGAAGGCAGGAGGAGAGAAGGAGGGAGAGAGGGCGGGAAGGAAGCAGGAGGAGGGAAGGAACGGAGGAGAGAAGGAGGGAGAGAGGGCGGGAAGGAAGCAGGAGGAGGGAAGGAACGGAGGAGAGAAGGAGGGAGAGAGGGCGGGAAGGAAGGCAGGAGGAGAGAAGGAGGGAGAGAGGGCGGGAAGGAAGGCAGGAGGAGGGAAGGAACGGAGGAGAGAAGGAGGGAGAGAGGGCGGGAAGGAAGGCAGGAGGAGAGAAGGAGGGAGAGAGGGCAGGAAGGAGGCAGGAGGAGGGAAGGAGAGCCTTGGGAAGCAGCGAGCCAAACTCCAGCTGTTCGGGCAGTTTCTGGTTGGGGCCCCCCCGAGTCGTCCTTGTCCGGGACCTTGAGTCCTCAGTGGAACTCGGGCCCCTCTGGTCAGCCCTGGCGGTGGGCGTCCTTCCTCCCTCGCTCTGCCGTGGCCTTTCTTCTGCAGGGACCACCCCGTAGTGCGAAGGCCGGACACCGCTGGCCGTGCAGGGCCGGGGGCGAGCGCGGGGCTGGCGTGGGCACTTGGAGCGTGTGGGATGCTGGCCGCGGGCCGCGGGGCACCACAGCCAGACCGCCGGCCTTTGAAGTCCCAGAGCCGCTGTGACTCACGGCTCCTGTGGCTGCCACCACCCTGCCAGCCCCCCCTGCTCCGGCTGCCTGACCACACGGCCCTCATTGTGTCCACCGCCAGCTGCCCATTCCTTGTTGGCCGGGGACAGGCGCCGGGAATCGGTGGGCACAGGGGCACGGCAGAAGGTTGAGAAGACGGGAGGGAGGTGACATGTGGGGGGCGATTGGAAGGACTGGGAGGATGACGGGGTTTCACGGGAGATGGATGGATGCCCCTGGGCGCCGGAGTGAGGAGGGGAGAGGGAGAGAAATGGAGTGGGCGGGAGGGGGAGGGGAGAGAGACAGAGAGACAGAAACAGAGATAGAGAGACAGAGAGAGAGGGAGACAGAGACAGAGTCAGAGAGAAAGTAGAGAGAGAGACAGACAGAGACAGAGAGTCAGTGAGAGGAGAGAGAGAGAGAGAGAGGGAGACAGACAGACAGAAATAGAGACAGAGGAGAGAGAGGGAGACAGACAGAGACAGAGAGACAGAGATAGAGGGAGATACACAGAGACAGAGATAGAGACAGAGAGTCAGAGATAGAGGAGAGAGAGGGAGACAGAGACAGAGAGACAGAGAGAGGAAAGAGAGGGAGATACACAGAGACAGAGAGACAGAGACAGAGAGTCACAGACAGAGGAGAGAGAGAGGGAGACATACAGAGACAGAGAGAGGAAAGAGAGGGAGATACACAGAGACAGAGAGACAGAGACAGAGAATCAGAGACAGAGGAGAGAGAGAGGGAGACAGAGACAGAGAGAGACAGATACAGAGTCAGAGACAGAGGAGACAGAGAGATGGAGACAGACAGAGACAGAGAGATAGAGAGTCAGAGACAGAGGAGAGAGAGAGGGAGACAGACAGAGACAGAGAGACAGAGACAAAGGGGTAAGAGCAGACGGAGCCCGGAGCCTGCATGTCTGCCCATCAACTCAGCCCGTATTCCAAGTATCAGGGCCCTGCAACCCGTCCATTCTCCATCCTCCTCCATCCGGTCTTTCCCTCCTGGTGCCCAGCCCCCTGCTGCTACCAGTCCCTCTGTAGAGACCCCCGGGACGCAAGGGGAAGGGCCTGGGCACCCCTGTCTTCTGTGTCCTCCACAGGGACGGCCCGAGCCCCGGGTGCAGAGTGAGGACACACACACACACACACACACACACACACACACACATATATATATACATACATATATATATATATATATATATATTGCTTTTTTTGGGTCCCACCCGGCGATGCTCAGGGCTTCCTCCTGACTCTGCACTCATAAATGACTCCTGGCGGTGCTCGGGGGACCCTATGGGATGCTGGGAATCGAACCCGGGTCGGCCACGTGCAAGGCAAACGCCCTCCCCGCTGTGCTATCGCTCCAGCCCACGCATATATATTTTAGGGGCACCGCTGCGCCCACTGCCTGGACGTCCAGTTCCTTCTGGGGCTCCCGGGGAGGGTCCTTCCTGCCTCTCCCAGCTCCCGGGGGGAGGGGGCTCCAGCATCCCTGGGTGGGGTTGGGGAGGGGGGCTCTGTCCCTCCCGTCTCTGCCTCCGGCTCCTCCTGGGTCTCCGGAAGGACACTGGGGTGCTGAAGGGAGGCCCCCCGCATGCTGGGCGCGCCCTCCCAGCCCCTCCCCTGCACCGCGTCTGCAGGGAACCCCGTTTCCAGATGAGGTTCCATTCTGAGGCTCCCAGGGAACGGCCCCTGAGCTATTCTCTCCCCGTCCCCCAGATGTTGTGGGAACGTGGACCCAAAGGGGCAGAAGTGAGGGCCACGGGGCGGGCACTGAGTCCCGTCCATCTCGCCCCTCCCAGAGCCTGCTGGGAGACCCCGCCAGCTCTTGCCCACAAGAGGTGGACACCCGGCTCGTCGCTGGTGTGGGGGGACCCAGGGGGGACGGGACAGAGCCATCATCGCCAAAGAACCGCTCTTTCTTGCGAGACGCCGGCGCGAGTTGGATCTGCAGAGCCTCCAGCTGCCGGGGCCTCACGCTCAGATGTGGACCTACCCCCCCTCGTCCCCCGTCCCCAGACGGTCAGCGGCACAGCTGTCCACAGCGGAAGGATGAGGGGAAGAGAGAGAAGAGTTAAAGTCTCTTCTTTAGAGGCGGAGATTTTATTTCTTGGTGCAAAACCAGCGCGGACAAGCCATGTAACTGCAGGGGGGGAGGGAGTCAATTTCTCTTCTGTGCAACAACTTTGTAGAATGCAGTGCCCAAAACTCTGTTCCTTCCTGCCTTCTGCCTTTCGTGCTGGAACTGCACGCCAGGGCCCCCCCCAACTGGGAGTTATGCTAAATGCGCTGAATGCGAGGAGGGTCTGTCTCACCAGGGTTTCTCCTTGCTCTGGCCCTTCCTGGCCTGTGGAACGGGGCAGGTCCTGGGCAGTTGAGACGCCCCAGAGAGACTGGCCTGTGTCCAGGGCCTGTCATACACGATCTAGCTCCTGACCCAGACGTCCTGGTGGCCTTGGTGACTGGGCCATGGCCAGCTCTGGGAGCCAACCCTGCGTTTCTGTCTCCTTCCTTCCTTCCTTCCTTCCTTCCTTCCTTCCTTCCTTCCTTCCTTCCTTCCTTCCCTTCCTTCCTCCTTCCTTCCTTCCTTCCTTCCTTCCTTCCTTCTTTCCTTCTCCCTTCCTTCCTTCCTTCCTTCCTTCCTTCCTTCCTTCCTTCCTCCTCCTTCCTTCCTCTTCCTTCCCTTCCTTCCTTCCTTCTTCATCCTCCCTCCCCTCCCTCCCTCCCTCCCTTTTCCTTCCTTCCTCCTCCCTCCCCTCCTCCCTTTTCCTTCCTTTCCTCCCTCCCTCCCTCCTCCTCCCTTCCTTCCTTCCTTCCTTTCCTTCCTTCCTTCTTCCTTCCTTCCTCTTCCTTCCTTCCTTCTTCCTTCCTTCCTTCTTCCTTCCTTTCTTCTTCCTTCCTCCCTCCCCTCCCTCCCTCCCTCCCTTTCCTTCCTTTCTCCCTCCCTCCCTCCCTCCCTTTTCCTTCCTTTCCCTCCCTCCCTCCCTCCCTCCCTTCCTTCCTTCTTCCTTCCTTCCTTCCTTCTTCCTTCTTCCTTCCTTCCTTCCTCCCTCCCTCCCTCCCTCTTTCCTTCCTTTCTCCCTCCCTCCCTTCCTTCCTTCCTTCCTTCCTCACTTCTTTTCCCTTCTTCTTCCCTCCCTCCCACACTCTCTCTTTCCTTGCTCCCTTCCCTCTTTCCTTCCTTGCCCTCCCTCCCTCCCTCCTTCCCTCCCTTCCTTCCTTCCTTTCTCCCTCCCTTCCTTCCCTCCTCCCTCCCTCTTTACTTCCCTCCCTCCCTTCCTTCCTTCCTCCCTCCCTTCTTCCTTCCTCCCTCCCTCCCTCCCTTCCTTCCTTCCTTCCTTCCTTCCTTCCATCCTTCCTTCCTTCCTTCCTTCCTTCCTTCCTTCCTTCCTTCCTTCTTGACTAGGCAGGCAGGCAGATGGCCATAAGGAATTTCCAAGAAGCCCATCCCCACCCCCAACCCCCCTGGCAACCCCCTTAGCAACGGACTCTGACCCGGGGAGAAGCCCCAGGCAGGGGCAGGTGGGGAGAAACCCCATCCAGGCCCCTGGGGCCCAGGGAGGGCGCAGACGCTGCCCCAGCCCAGGTGCTGCGTGTGCCCACGTGGCTGAGCACGCGTGTCGCCCGCATCTCCTCTCTGGAGACGGGGACGTTCGTGCTTTCCTGTGTGATGCTGGGGTGTGTGCCGGGGTCTCTCTGCCCTCGGGAAGCCCGGGCTCTCTCTATCTCCTCTCTCTCTCTCTCTCCTTCCCCATCTCTCCCTCTCTTCCTCTTCTTCGTCTCTCCCTCTTTCTCTCTCCCTCTCTGTCTTTCTCTCCTTGTCTCTCTCTATCTCCTCCCTCTCCCTCTCTTCCTCTCTCTCCTCTTTCTCCCTTTCTCTCCCTCTATCTCCTCCCCCTCCCTCTCTCCCTCTTCCTTTCCCTCTGTGTCTCTCTCCCTCCCTGTCTCTTTCCCTCTCTCCCCGTCTCTCTCTCCTCTCCATCTATCTCCTCCCTCTCCCTATCTTCCTTTCCCTGTCTTTCTCTCTCTCCACCTCCCTCTCCCTCTCTCCCTCCCTGTCTCTCTCTCCTCTCCATCTCTTTATCTCCTCCCTCTCCCTCTCTTCCTCTCCCTGTCTTTCTCTCTTTCCTCTCTCTCTCCCTCTCTCCCTGTCTCTCCCTCTCTCCTCTCCATCTCTCTATTTACTCCCTCTCTCCTCCCTCTCCCTCTTCCTGTCTTTCTTTCCTCTCTCTATCTGTCTGTGTCTGTCTCTCTCTGTCTCTCTCTCCCTCTCTCTGTCTCTCTCCCTCTCCCTCTCTTTCTCTCTCCCTCTCTCTTCCTCTCCCTCTCTGTCTGTCTCTCCCCTGTCTCTTTCTCTCCTTCTCTATCTCTGTCTCTCCCTCTCTTTCTCTCTCTGTCTGTCTCTCTCCCGCTTCCTGTCTCTTTCTCTTCTCTCTCACTCTCTTTCTCTCTCCCTCTCTCTGTCTCTCTCCCTCTCTCTGTCTCTCTCCCACTCCCTCTCTCTCTCCCTCTCTCTTCCTCTCCCCTCTCTCTCCCTCTCTCTTTCTCTCCTTCTCTATCTCTGTCTCTCCCTCTTTCTCTGTCTGTCTCTCTCTCCTCTCTCTCCCTCTCTCTCTCTTCCCCTCTCTTTCTCTCTCTCCCACTCTCTCTCCCTCCACACCTTCAAAACCCCTCAAATAAAATCTATTTATTCCCTGCCCGTCTCCTCCTGAAATTCCTTTCTGCGAGGCGAGACCAGAACCCAGTAACCCTGGGTCCCGGGGGCGGGCAGAGGCGGATGGGGAGAAAGTGACCGTCTCTCTCCTCCCCGCATCACGTAAAATCACCCGTGGGGGCCGCTGACATCAAGAGGTCACGCAACCATGGGGAGTTTCTCTTCGTGCGTGGACCTGAGTTTGCAAGACGAGACAGGCCAGGCAGCAGCCGGACAGGGCCGTGTGGTCTGGCCCCGTGGAGGCTGACCCCTGGCTGCCCGTGTGGACGGGAGCTTGCAGCAGCCTTTTTCGTCCCCCCTGCACAAACACCTGTGTTTTCCTCCTGCGGGGGCGGGGATCGGTGTACAGAACCCAGCTGGAGCACGACGAGGCGGGAAGGGAGACTTCCGAGTCACAGGGATCACCCCAGCCCCCCGCCCCGGGCTTGGTGCCAGCCGCGAAGCCCCTGATTAGCCTCTTGTTCCGTGCGGGCGGACTGGAAAACGGCGGCTTCTTTGCCTTCGCTTTCTGCTCGTCCAACCGATGGTGATGCAGTGACAGGCAAAGCCACACACACTCTAGTAATTGCAGTGTAAGCACCGCACCTGCGTTCCCGCCGTCCGTTCTGTCTGTCGGGGCAGGTGAGTCAAGAAGATGTGTATAGGGGCTGGAGCGACAGCACAGCGGGGAGGGCGTTTGCCTGGCACGGGGCTGACCCGGGTTCGATTCCCAGCATCCCATAGGGTCCCCTGAGCACCACCAGGGGTGATTCCTGAGTGCAGAGCCAGGAGTGACCCCTGTGCATCGCCGGGTGTGACCCAAAAAGCAAAAAAAAAAAAAAAACAGTAATATATCTATATAAAAAGGGGTCTTTGTTCTTCATCGTACAGGGAGTGGGGTTCGAGTGTCCTGGGTCAAACCCGGCGGTGCTCAGGGCTTTCTCCCGCCTCTGCCCGGCAGACCCTCTGCAGTGTTGAGGTTATAACGCACTCCTGATGGTGTGCACGCAGAGTGTCTGAGCCCCCGCCTTTCGCGTATTTCTGAAGGAATGTTCTGGAGGGATGAAGGTCTCTGCTTGCTGGGAGGGGGGAGGGGAAAATACCACAGCCCCTTTGAACAGGAGGCAGCTCTCTGCAGAGCTGTGTTTTCCGGAGGCTTAAGGAAATTCCCCGGGCTCCCGGCGAGGGGGCCTGTCGTGTCTGCAGCTGCCCAGAGGAATTTCTTCCGTCTTTCTCTCAACCACCGCGTGCGCGTAGGGCTTTGTGAGCTGCTACGGCACGTCCTGAGATTCCAGGTGGGGAGGGGGTAACTATTGTCTGTACGGGAGCACCGCCCCAGAGCTCCAAGGCAGGGTGCTGGGGGAGACGGGGGCAGGGCAGAACAGTGTGTGGTGTGTGTGTGTGTGTGTGTGTGTGTGTGTGTGTGTCTGAGAGAGAGGGAGAGAAAGAGACAGAGACAGTGACAGAAACAGAGACAGACAGAGAGAGACAGAGACGGAAAACACAAAGAAAGACAGAGAAAGAGGGAGGGAGAGAGAGACAGAGATGGGGAGAGAGAGACAGAGAGAGACAGAGACAGAAAACACAAAGAAAGACAGAGAAAGACGGAGGGAGAGAGAGACAGAGACAGAGAGAGGGACAGAGACAGAAAGCACAAAGAAAGACAGAGAAAGAGGGAGGGAGAGAGAGACAGAGATGGAGAGAGGGACAGAGACAGAAAGCACAAAGAAAGACAGAGAAAGAGGGAGGGAGAGAGAGACAGAGATGGAGAGAGAGACAGAGATGGAGAGCGAGACAGAGAGATAGAAACAAAAAACACAAAGAAAGACAGAGAAAGAGGGAGGGAGAGAAAGAGACAGAGAGAGACACAGACAGAAAACACAAAGAAAGACAGAAAGAGGGAGAGAGAGAGATGGAGAGAGAGACAGACAGAAAACACAAAGAAAGACAGAGAAAGAGGGAGGGAGAGAGAGACAGTGATGGAGAGCGAGACAGAGAGAGATAGAAACAAAAACACAAAGAAAGACAGAGAAAGAGGGAGGGAGAGAAAGAGACAGAGAGAGACACAGACAGAAAACACAAAGAAAGACAGAAAGAGGGAAGGAGAGAGAGACGGAGAGAGAGACAGAGACAGAAAACACAAAGAAAGAGAAAGAGGGAGGGAGAGAGAGACAGACGAAGACTGAGACAGAGAGAGACAGAGACAGAAAACACAAAGAAAGACAGAGAAAGAGGGAGGGAGACAGAGACAGACATGGAGAGAGAGACAGAGACATAGAGACTTAAATGGAGAAAGAAAGAGAAAAGAGAGAGAGAGAGAGAGAGAGAGAGAGAGAGACTTTTGTTGAAGGCAAAACCCAAACCCACAAGAAATGAGGCTTCGGGGACGTGGATAAAGGGGGGCGGGCTAGGGGTTCCCTTCTGCTGATCTCCAAGTTCCTGACATCAGATCTGGTGACCCAGCATTTGCCCAGAGAGGGTGTGTGTGATGGTTTTGAGCAGGTCCCAAGGTTGGAGTAGCTCCACCCCTACACTCACCATCCGCATGTGGCCGTAGCCCAGCCGGGAGGAACCCAGCTGTCCCCAAGGACTGGCCCCTCTGGGTCCTTCCCCCATCGTCCACCTCCTCTGGCCCCGAGTCCAAAAGGCCACTGCGTGCTCTCTCTGTAGACACAAACAGATTCTGGAAATTTCTTGGGGATGCACAATGCCTGGATGATCAGGCTGTTTCCGTTTCTGCTTGTCTCTGTCTTTCTGTCTCTCTGTGTCTCTCTCTGTCTCTGTCTGTCTGTCTCTGTCTCTCTCTTACAAGTGCACCTACCTTCTAAGTCTCCTTCAGCATTTAGAAGACTTTCAGTACAAAGGACCCACATCATGAGTGTGTGTGTGTGTGAGAGAGAGAGAGAAAGAGAGAGAAAGAGAGAGAGAGAAAGAGAGAGAGAAAGAGAGAGACAGCCTTGGGGCTGGAGCGACAGCACAGTGGGTAGGACATTTGCCTTGCATGCGGCCGACCCGGGTTCGATTCCCAGCATCCATCCCATAGGGTCCCCCGAGCACTGCCAGGAGTCATTCTTGATTGCAAAGCCAGGAGTAACCCCTGAGCATCGCCGGGTGGGACCCAAGAGAGAGAGAGAGAGAGAGAGAGAGAGAGAGAGAGAGAGAGAGAGAGAGAGATCCTTATTCCCTTTTGAGTCTCCCCGTGTCTCGGATCCAATTTTGAAATTTTGTAGCAATTCATAGACTGATGTGATTCTGCAGATGATCTGGCCATGCAACTTTTTCCTTTTTTCATCCCCAAAAGGAGGAGGAAGAGGATGAGGATGAGGAGGAGGAGGAGGAGGAGGAGGAGGAGGAGGAGGAGGAGGAGGAGGAGGAGGAGGAGGAGATCAGGAGGGGTAGAAATCAGGGTGTTGGTGTACAACATCCCACAATCTCAGGCCCCCCCCCCAGGCTTGGATGGAAACATTGTTTTCCTGTGACTGTTACTGTAACTGACTCCGCTTCCGGTCCTGTAACTGACTTTGATACTGTTTCCGTGGACTGAGTTAATTTGCATATTTTGCCTACGTAGCTGAATATCATTGGTTGGAGCATCAAGCTAGTTAATAAAAGGGGCTGAGCAGGCTGCTCTCCCGCAAGCCACAGCACAAAAAACTCCGGACACAGTGATGTGATCCTCCCCCCCAAAAAATGCATATTTCTTTCGGGTGCTTGTCTTAAATGCCTCGGACTGTCAAGTTAAACCTTACTGCAACATTGTTGCAACACAGGGGTGAATAAGGGATTGTTCCCCATCTCCCTGAAGATGTGGACCTGCCCCCAACTCCCACCATATTCTGTCTCTTCCCTTGCATCCAGCTTCACTTATGACGTCTCGCATAAGCCTAGGGCTACCCATGGCTCCCTCCCTCTGATTTTTTTTTTTTTTTGGGAGGGCCACACTAGGCGATGCTCAGGGCTTCCTCCTGGCTCTGCACTCAGGAATGACTCCTGGCGGTGCTCGGGGGACCTTATGGGATGCTGGGAATCGAACCCGGGTCGGCCGCGTGCCAGGCAAATGCCCTCCCCGCTGTGCTATCGCTCCAGCCCCCTCCCTCTGATTTCAACTGAGGCAAAAGCGAGACAAATCGAAGACGGGAGAAAAATTCAGAGTGAGGCCGTGGGAAAGATACAGGCAGAGCCAGACCTCTCATTTCCTCTGCTGCAACATGAACCTTCTCTACCGTCCGCCCCCCCCCTCAGCCTATGTCCCACCTATGCACGGGCCAGGGATGGGTGGAACCTTCCATGAAATCTCGGGATGGTTGCAGCTGGTTTAACACATCCTCGGAGGGCTTCCTCCTCCAGCCCTCCCGAGTTTTCCTAGAAAGACATGTTGGCACTGAGCGTGTACGAGGGGAGAGCAGGACATTTCTCCCGGCCTCCCTTGGAGCAGACACTGCAGTGCCACGGAGAACACTTGGAACACGCCGCCCGAAGCAGGGTTAAGACCCTGGCTCGCTCGGTCTTTGCAGAACTCTGCACCCTGCACTCTGGCATCAGACCTCGCAGTTCCCCGAGGAATCAGCACCCCAGAGCGATCAGGGCGGGTGGTCAGCGGGCGGTCTGCCCCAGGCCAGAGCTTGCAGCTGGTCCCGAGGCCAGAAGGGGGAGGACCAAGGTGGGAAGGATGCCGACCAGAGTGAAGATTGTCCT
>NW_026570965.1:137304-143379 GCF_027595985.1 Sorex araneus
TTGCTGAGTTGGCAAACGTTCTGAGATGCCCCTCAAAACAAGGGCAGAGCCAGGAGACTCAGTTCAAGCTGTTCAACGAAGCGTCTCTTGAGGAATTGAGCCTAAATCCCCAGAGCTGTCAAAAATCCCGAATGGCAGAAGAGATAGCAGGGCAAGTAGGGCGTTTGCCTGGCACACAGCCGACCCGGGTTCGACACTTGGCATCTACATGATTCCCCCCAGCCTCCGTCCCCCAAAAGTGATCTCTGAGTGCATAGCCTGGAGTAAAATCCTAAGCACCATTGGGTGTGTGACCCTAAATGCTCCCCCCCCAAAAAAAAAATAATAAAATGAGGAAATCCATAAATAGAGTGGGCAAGGTTGTAGGGAGAATGCCATCTGGTTCAGCTTTTATGGAAACCAGGGTGGAGGTTTCTAAAAACTATAGGAATAGAACCACCTTCTGTTCTAGCAATACTAGTTCTTGGCGTCTGCTCCAACACAAAAACTTAATTTGAAAAGAAATGGGCACGCCTATGCTCACTGCTGCACTTACACAATAGCTAAGACATGGAAACAACCCAAATGCCCAGATACAAAAAATACAAAACACGCCCAAACACACACACACACACACAAAGTGGGTCAAGAAGTTGTGGCTTAACTGAGTGCCCCAGAACAGACGATTGGATAAAGAAACTATGGTCCATCTACACAGTGGAATACTCTTCAACTGTCCGGAAAAAGGAGGTCATGGAGTCTGTTTATAAGTGGATGCCCATGGAGAGCATCGTGCTCAGTGAAACGAGTCAGAAGGGGATAGAATGTCCGATATCGAAGGACCGCACTCACCTGTGTGATAGAAAAGAAAATAGTATGAGAGGAGAAGAGAAATGTCCGCTATAGAGGCAGGCTCGGTCCTCGGCGGTGAAAGGCAGGAGGGAAACTGGAGACATTGGTGGTGGGACACATACACTGGTGGAGGGACGGTTGTTGGAACATTATATGACTGAGACCCAACCATGAACAGCTTCGCAACTGTGTACCTCACTGATATTCAATTAAAAACATCAAAAATTGCAAAAAAAAAAAGTCTCTGTATCACTGTATCACTGTCATCCCATTGCTCATCGATTTGCTCAAGTGGGCACCAGTCACGTCTCCATGGTGAGACTTGTTGTGACTGTGTTTGGCATCTCGGAGACGCCACGGGGAGCTTGCCAGGCTCTGCTGTGCGGGCGGGAGACTCTCGGGAACTTGCCGGGCTTTCCAAGTGGGACAGAGGAATCGAACCCAGGTGGGCTGCATGCAAGGCAAATGCCCTCCCTGCTGTGCTATCTCTCCAGTCCATACATCCGTTCTATCTATTAGAAACCATGAATAATAGTATTGCAAGCCAAGCTAAACAAAATTGAAAAAAAAACCCTTTCAAACCATAATGCCTAAGAGCAGAGAGAGAGTGTGTGGGGGAGATTGTCTGCCATGGAGGCAGGGGGAAGGCGGGATGGGGGGGACACTGGGGACATGGGTGGTGGGGAATGGGCATGGGTGGAGGGACGGGGGTTTCTTCATTGTGTGACTGACACTCAAACATGAAAGGTTTGGAACTGGAGCTCACGGTGATTCAATAAAAGAAAAGAAAAGAAAAGAAAGGAAAAGGAAAGAAAAGAAAAGGAAAGGAAAGAAAAGAAAAGAAAATTAAAAAAAGGAAAGGAAAGGAAAGGAAAGAAAAGGAAAGGAAAGGAAAGGAAAGGAAAGGAAAGGAAAGGAAAGGAAAGGAAAGGAAAGGAAAGGAAAGGAAAGGAAAGGAAAGGAAAGGAAAGAAATGAAAGATCTGCATTCAGGCCAAAAAAAAAAAAAACCCGCTGTAAAATTAAAAAAAAAAATCAAAGTCTGATCCGCGCCTTTGATCCTGGAAACTGTCTTTGCACCGTGAGTCCAAGATTATAGGTTGGCACGGAAGTTCAGTTTGCAAGCGCCTTCCTGAGAAGTTAGCTCATTTTGTCCACAACAGAAGTCGTGTTGTGTGCTGTGTCCTTGCCTGTTGTGTTATTGACAATCAAGGGACAGTTGTCTATTTTTTTAAAAACTATTTATTTATTTATTGCTTTTTGGGTCCCACCTGGCGATGCACAGGGGTCACTTCTTGCTCTGCACTCAGGAATGACTCCTGGCAGTGCTCAGGGGACCCTATGGGATGCTGGGAATCAAACCCGGGTCGGCCGAATGCAAGGAAAATGCCCTCCCCGCTGTGCTATCGCTCCAGCCCCAACGGACAATCGTCTCTTTCTGGGCCCTGGAGTTCTCTCTGCTGGGGACCGGGGAGAGAGGGGTCTCCCTCCCTCAGTTCCCATCTCTTTTGCAGTCATGACCAAGCACGCAGCCAGCCAGCCAAGGGGGGCGTGAGTCCCGAGAGACAAAGAATCTCAGCCTTCAATTCTCGGCGTCTCCACCCTGTGTCCCAATGGCCTGGAACCAAATCAGACCTTCCCCTCTCCTCCGTGGTGGGAAAAACTGTAGTCAGCTGAGGGAGGCAGGGAGATAAGAAAGGGAAATGGCAACAGAACTTTTCTTTTTAATCGGATCACCACGACACACTTACAAAGTGTTGAGTGTCAGTTTGAGTGTCAGTCACACAGTGAAGGAACCCCCATCCCTCCACCCATGCCCATTCCCCGCCACCCATGTCCCCAGTGTCCCCCCCATCCTGCCATCCCCCTGCCTCCATGGCAGACAATCTCCCCCACACTCTCTCTCTGCTTTGGGGCATCATGGTTTGCAATACAAACACCAAGAGGCCGTCATGGTGGGTCCTTTGTCGAGCACACGTCTCCCATCCCGAGCATCCCTCCAACCATCCCTGACACAGTGACCCCTTCTCCATCCCAGCCGCTTTCTCCCCCAGCTCATGAGGTGGCTTCCAACCATGAACCCATTCTCCTGGCCCTTGTCTCTACTGCCCTTGGGTGTCTGTCTCCTATTATATATTTTATATTCCACCAGTGAGTGCAGTTCTTCTATGTCTATCCCTCTCTCTCTGACTCATTTCACTTAGCATGACACTCTGTGGCAGACAATTTCCTTATTACTCTCTCTCTCTATTTTGGGGGTAAATGCTGGTCATTCAGGGGCTGGAGCGACAGCACAGCGGGGAGGGCATTTGCCTGGCACACAGCCAACCCGAGTTCGATTCCCAGCATCCCGTAGGGCCCCCCCGAATACCGCCAGGAGTCATTCCTGAGTGCAGGAGCCAGGAATAACCACTGTGGGATACCGGGTGTGACCCCCGGAAAAGCAAAAAACAAAAACAAAAATCAAAGGCACACACTTCCAACGGGTCAAGCCCTTTAAAGAGGATCCATAGCCCCCCGCCCCCCACGACTGTGGGAAAATAGAATTTCACCTCCGATGGGAGGGCAAAAGGAGCTCCTCGACAGCTGTTTCTCTGTGCAGTTCGTCCGCGGGCTGGAGCAAAATCCAAAGGGAATGCAAGGGCGCCCCTTGGGTGCTCTCCTCTGGGGAAATTTGTTCCGAACTGGTTTGACCCAATGAGGCCCAATGCCGGTATGCATGCATGGCGTTTGGAGGAGATTCGTCCCATGCTGGCACTTTGGCTCATGGAAAGTGCTCGGGTCTGTTGGCATCATTCATTCACCATCGCGGAGGGTCTCTATTTTCAACTGGTCTGAAGAGTCGGTGCACTCTGGCATCCCTGCGGGTCTGTCTGTTGACACCGAGTCCAGTTCTACGTACATCGAATA
Source organism: Sorex araneus (assembly GCF_027595985.1). Classification (NCBI taxonomy): domain Eukaryota; kingdom Metazoa; phylum Chordata; class Mammalia; order Eulipotyphla; family Soricidae; genus Sorex; species Sorex araneus. The sequence goes on from NW_026570965.1 coordinate 141,045, forward strand.
AGTGAATCCGCTGATCGGACCCGGCTGATCACTGTTGCTTCTAAGACTGGCATAGCAGGGCTTGCAAATGCCCCGGGGTGCGTCCCTCTCAGCTCCTGGGCTTGCTCTGGTGGGGCCGTGCTCTCCTGCAGACACAGGTCTTGCTTGCTTCTTTCTGTGTTTCTGCTTGACCAAGTTCTTGCTCTCTCTGTCTCTCTGCTCTATCTCTGCCTCTGCCTGTGTCTCTGTCTCTGTCTCTCTGTCTCTTTCTCCACACGCCCAGCGAAGCTATGTTTACTCCTCCGATGCAGAAATTACTCCGGTGTGCCCCGAGGAAATATGGGATGCCAGAGACGGAACCCGTGTTGGCTGCACACAAGGCAGGTGCCTTACCTGCTGTGCTATCTCTCCACCCCCTTATGTTCTCTCTTGAAGATATCCTCCTCCCCTGTAATCCCCACCTTTCTAAGTAACTTTGTTCAATAAAAAAATATCTTTCTTTTGGGTCAGAGCGATAATACAGCGGGGAGGGCGTTTGCCTTGCACGTGGCCGACTCGGGTTCGAATCCCAACATCCCACAGGGTCCCCTGAGCACCGCCAGGGGTAATTCCTGAGTGCAGAGCCAGGAGTCAGCCCTGAGCATAGCCGGGTGGGACCCAAAAAAGCAAAACAAACAAACAAACAAAAAACGAACGAGACTCTTTCAATTTGCAGATACCTGTGCTTTAGATTTGGTGCAAGGTTTGCACTAGGGAAGAACGAGCAGACATTGGGAGACTCTGATTTTTTTTTAAAAAATTGCATTCTCCAACGAGAGAGAGCATGCATCGCACAAGATTTCACGGAAGGGAGCCCTTTCATCACAGAGTGACCAAAAGAGGTGGCCTCAGCCCTCACTAGCTTGGCTTGAGCCCCTGGCCACAGACATCTGGTCAACCAGATGGCCCCTTGACTCATCCAGCTGGACATGTTGACGAGATGGAGGATTTGGGTCGTTGGGGTCAGAGTGCAGAGTGGAATCAGCACGCAAGAGACTCAAGAATTTTCTCCAGCTGGACTGGAGCAATAGCACAACGGGGAGGGCAGTTTTGCCTTGCACGTGGCCGACCCAGGTTCGATTCCTCCGTCCCTCTCGGAGAGCCCGGCAAGCTACTGAGAGTCTCCCGCCCACACGGCAGAGCCTGGCAAGCTCCCTGGGGCGTCTTCGAGATGCCAAACACAGTCACAACAAGCCTCACCATGGAGACGTGACTGGTGCCCACTCGAGTAAATCGATGAGCAATGGGACGACCGTGCGACAGGGCTATGGCCATGGAGTTGGTCATTGGCTGAGACTCCTGAGGTTTCAGTTCCTGCTTGCTGCGTGCGAAGGTTTGCTGTGAACCAAATTTCCTGCTGGCTCTGGGTCCCGAGACTCCTGCTCAGAGATGCAAGGATTGAGAGACAACGGGAAGACTGAAGAAGTTGGAACACTTTCGCTCTCCCGCCCCCAACTGCCTTAGGATCCCATTAGGAAAAAAAACGAAATTAAGGAGAATTTTTGGGAAAATTTTGCTGGATGTCCTGTAACATGAAAGCTTCTGGCCAGGAAGATTATGATGAAGAGGTAGAATTCCTTCTATTGAATCTCTGCCCCCCTTTCTGGAATTATTATATCTACATCCTGGTACTCTAAACTTGAGGTACTTCCTTCCTCCTTCCTTCCCCTCCATCCTTCCTCTGTTTCCCTCCCTTCCTACCTCTTCCTTCTTCCCTCCTCCCTCCTTTCCCCTTCCTCCTTCCTCCCTTACTTCTTTCTTCCTTCCCCATCCCCCTTCCTCCCTCGCTTCTTTTCCTTCCCCTTCCTTCCTTCCTCCTCAGCTCCCTCCCTCCTTTCTTCCCTCCTTTCCTTCCTTCTTCCTCCTTCCTTCCTTCCTTCCTTCCTTCCTTCCTTCCTTCCTTCCTCCTTCCTTCCTTCCTCCTCCCTTCCTTCCTTCCCCTCCCTTCCTCCCTTCCTCCCTCCCTCCCTTCCTTCCCTCCCTTCCTTCCCTCCCTCCCTCCCTCCCTTCCTTCCTTCCTTCCTTCCTTCCTTCCTTCCTTCCTTCCTTCCTTCCTTCCTTCCTTCCTTCCTTCCTTCCTCCTCACCTCCCTCCCGTCCCTCCTCTCCTTCTCTTCACCTCCCTCCTTCCCTCCCTCCCTCCCTTCCTCCCTCCCTTCTTCTCTCCCTCCCTTCCTTCCTTCCTTCCTTCCTTCCTTCCTTCCTTCCTTCCTTCCTTCCTTCCTTCCTTCCTTCTTCCTTCCTTCCTTCCTTCCTTCCTTCCTTCCCTCCCTCCCCCCCTCCCCCTCCCTCCCCTTCCTTTCTTCCTTCCTTCCTTC
>NW_026570966.1:0-5000 GCF_027595985.1 Sorex araneus
AGCGGGTGCCAGTCACGTCTCCACGGTGAGACTTGTGGTGACTGTGTTTGGCATCTCGGAGACGCCACGGGGAGCTTGCCAGGCTCTGCCGTGCGGGCGGGAGACTCTCGGGAGCTTGCCGGGCTCTCCGAGAGGGGCGGAGGCATCGAACCCGGGTTGGCCGCGTGCAAGGCAAACGCCCTCCCCGCTGTGCTGTCGCTCCAGTCCTGCCCGGGTGAGAGTGGAGAGACACGGTCGGGAAATCTGCAGACATCGGCATCAGGAGAGTCGTGTCGGAGGGTGCTGGCTCCCAGCAGGTTTCAAACACCAAGGTGTAGGCACAAAGGCCCCGAGGTACTGGGTGCGATTCCTGGCTCCGGGGAATAAGATCCTGGACAGCCCGTCTGAGGCTGCAGTGGGAGACTCACTGACGATCAAGTCCTTGTTTGATTTCTGGGTCACTCCCGGCGATGCTCGGGGCTGACCCCTGACTCTGCACTCAGGAGTACTGCTGGGCTCAGTGGAACTGATGGGACGCTGGGGATCGAACCCAGGGTGGCCAAGCACAAGGCACACGCCCTACCAAATGGACTGCGGCAGGAGGGGCTGGGACCAAAGTGTTCTTCTCCCAACCAGAGCCCAGAGCCCTGGTCCACAGAGGCGGGGGAGGGGCTCATATCCAGCCCCCATCTGCCCATCCTCATGTCCTCACCTGCTCGTTCCTGAGCCCCCTGGGTCCTATTTAGAGGGACCCAGTCCTGGAGGAAGAAGACCCAGGGCCCTCCTGGTCCCTCCATCCCCTCCTTACACCCCCACAGCCCACCCTGGGGTCCTGGGGGAGGGGGACCCACCCCAGGGCCCTCCTGGTCCCTCCCTCCCCTCCTTATACCCCCATAGCCTACCCTGGGGTCCTGGGGGAGGAGGACCCACCCCAGGGCCCTCCTGGTCCCTCCATCCCCTCCTTACACCCCCACAGCCCATCCTGGGGTCCTGGGGGAGGAGGACCCACCCCAGGGCCCTCCTGGTCCCTCCATCCCCTCCTTACACCCCCACAGCCCACCCTGGGGTCCTGGGGGAGGGGGACCCACCCCAGGGCCCTCCCGGTCCCTCCATCCCCTCCTTACACCCCCACAGCCCACCCTGGGGTCCTGGGGGAGGAGGACCCACCCCAGGGCCCTCCTGGTCCCTCCATCCCCTCCTTACACCCCCACAGCCCACCCTGGGGTCCTGGGGGAGGGGGACCCACCTCAGGGCCCTCCTGGTCCGTCCCTCCCCTCCTTACACCCCCACAGCCCACCCTGGGGTCCTGGGGGAGGAGGACCCACCCAGGGCCCCCCTGGTCCCTCCATCCCCTCCTTACACCCCCACAGCCCACCCTGGGGTCCTGGGGGAGGGGGACCCACCCCGGGGCCCTCCTGGTCCCTCCATCCTCTCCTTACAGCCCACAGCCCAGCCTGGGGTCCTGGGGAGAAGGACCCACCCCAGGGCCCTCCTGGTCCCTCCATCCCCTCCTGATACCCCCCACAGCCCACCCTGGGGTCCTGGGGGAGGGGGACCCACCCCGGGGCCTGGTGTCTTATGTGCTCAGGACCCTCCCTGCCGGGACAGTCTCCCAACCGCCGTGGGCTCCTTGGAGCCGTCTGCTGTCCTGCCCTGGCCCCAGAGACCCCCACTCCCGGGTGAGCTGCCCCCTCCCCAGAGAGGCCCGTGGAGCTGGGGGGGGGACCCGGATGTGCCGAGCGTTCCCTGAGGCAAGACCCGTGACAGGGAGAGCCGGCAGCCCCTCTCCCCTGAGACCCTGGTGCTCCCCTGCCGTGGCTCGTGGGGGCAGCCCCGGGGGACGTCTCTCGTCTCTCTGGTGGCAAAGGTTAAGCCAATATCAGCAGGAAATAAACCCCGCGCGCCAGCCCGAGGCCCAAGGCAGCCACCACCCTAGCGAGTGGCTAATTGTGGTAATTCCGGGCGCCCTCCCTGGAACTAATATGAAATCAATTAGTTAATGAAGTGGCCGCTAAGCGCCTGCTAATCGCCACGCGCTGTGCTCGCGGGGTGGGGTGGGGGGGCCCGCTCCTCTCCTCCGGCTGGTGCTGGTAATTGCCGGCCAGACGCCCCCCCCCCGCCCGGCCCCCCGCCCCAACCTGCCTTCATTATGGGGCACCCGCCGGCTCCAGCACACCCCGCACGAGGGTGCACCCCAATTATTTTTAATTGCCAGGCGCGTGCGTGGCCGGCTGTCCGCGGGCAGTGGCAGACCAGCCCTGTCAGACACCCCTGTCCAACACGGCGCTCGCTACCGGGGGGCCGGTTCCTATGGAGACCCCCACGCAGGAGCGTTCCGGGGAGTTAGGGGCAGGTGTGAAGAGTCACATGCCCCCGGGACACGTGGAGACACACCAGAGCACGTGTGGGTATGCACAGTGCACACGTGTGCACATGGGCACACATGCACACACACGGAATACATGTGGCTATGCACGTGGACACATATGCACATGAACACACATGCACACACAGTACACGCACATTCACACACAGAGCCATGTGGCTATGCACAGAGCACACACATGTACACAGACACACATGCACACACAGCACACGCACACACAGCACACGTGCATGTGCACAGAGCACACACATGCACACAGACACACATGCACACACAGCACACGCACACACAGCACACGTGCATACGCACAGAGCACACATGCACATGGACACACATACACACATAGAGCACATGTGGATGTGCACAGAGCACACGCATGCACACGGACACACATGCACACACAGCACACGCACATCCACATACAGAGCACATGTGGATATCCACAGAACACACACATGCACATGAACACACATGCACACACAGCACACGCACACACAAAGCACATGTGGATATGCACAGAGCACACGCATGCACACGGACAAAAATGCACAGACAGAGCACATGTGGATATGCACCATGCATATGTATGCACACGGACACACATGCACACACAGCACACACAGAGCACATGTGGATATGCACAGTGCACACACATGCACATGAACACACATGCACACACAGCACACACACATCCACCAGGACACACATGTGCCCAGCACACACAGCAGACATGCACCGACTGTGGTGCATACAAGCACACACGCCTCCACATGGATGCCCAGCACACATACGTGGGCACAGACACCTGTGCACACAGAGGCCTGCTACACGGACGCGTCCAGGCACGCAGCCCCAGGCGTGATGCTGACTCCGGGCCTCGCCACCAGCCTCCTGTACCTGCCCCTGGTGAGGAGGGAGCGGCTCCGGAGCACGTGTCTGCAGGGACAGCAGGTCACGTCTGCGAGGGACCCTCTCACCCCAGCTCCATCTTCCTTTCCTCTCTGGGTCCCACCCGGCGATGCTCAGGGGTCCCTCCCGGCTCCTCACTCAGGAATTACCCCTGGCGGTGCTCAGGGGAGCCTATGGGATGCTGGGAATCGAACCCGGGTCGGCCACGTGCCAGGCCAACGCCCTCCCTGCTGGGCCGTGGCTCCAGCCGCCTGACCCCGTTTCTGCCCTCGTCCCCGGGACTGGCACTGCCCCAGGTGGGCGGGTGTGGGGGAGCAGGGGCCATCCCGCGCCCTCCTCTGGACCTCCCCGTCCAGGCCAGGAACCGACGAGTCTCAGGCCGGAGCTGGGGGCAGAGAGGGGGCTCGGCCTCTGCCCCGTGTGCAGACCCTTGGCACGTGCCCCTAGGAAGCTGCAAATGGGGGAACCATCCAGGGGGGAGAGCAGGCGCGGGCTGGCCGGGCAGCTCCGACACACGTGTGGCCCTCAGGGCTGGGTGTGCCCCCGGGACCCCGGGCCGAGGCCAGAGATGCTGCGTGAGGCCCGTGAACGGTGCGTCCCGTATCCGCGCCAGGCGGGAGGGCCGTCAATCCTGCCGCGGCCGCCCCTAAGGGGAAGTGACAGGCACTTGTCGTGCTCCTGAGGGCGGGCGGAGAACAAAGCCAGGCGGGGGGGGGGATTCTCTGCCCCCCCAGTCCCGGGCCTGTGCCAATTGCGTGTGGGGAGGGCGGGCGGGGAGGAGCTGATGCATGTGGAGAGGCCTTGGGCCCAGGGCGCCGCAGGCTGCTAACGAGGGGTGCAGGGCCGGTGGCAGACAGGGGCCCACTGCAGCCTGTGCGTGTGCGTGGGCCGGCTTCCCGCTCCAGGCTCCGGCCCGAAGCAGAGCCCGTGTGGGGCTGCTGGCCTGGCACACGCCCACTTGGGCCCACTCTGCAGGGCCTCAGGACCCCGACAGACCCCGAGTGCAGAGCCAGCAGCAGGCCCTGAGCACTGCCCGGTGAGGCGGATCAAACACAAACAAGGCGGCGGAGAGAGCCCAGGGGATACAGTGGGGGGTCTTCTTCCGAAAGGAGTCAAGCGTGGCACACGCGTGCACCAGGCACACGGAGCACCGTGTAGACCCTACGGTCGGCATCGAGACCCGCTTTTCCTCTCTCGCTCTGCAAGTTTCTGGGGCTGCTGCGGATCAACACGGCCTCCCCACGGAAAGGGCACGCCTCGCCACGGAAAGGGCACGCCTCCACACGGAAAGGGCACGCCTCCCCACGGAGCCGCAGCCCTGGTCTGGCGCCTCACAGCAGCAGGGTGATCACATGCAGAGCCAGCATTTGGGGGTGGCAGCAAGGCCGTGAGGTCTGGGCCTGAGACGGCCCCTCCTGGCGTCTCCACAGAGCCCCCCCCCCCGTCTGTCGTGGGACACGGCCATGGGAACACGGGACGGCGTGGGCGTCCCCGGGCCTCTGCGAGCTGGGAGACCGTCACCCCCACTCTCACGGGAGCTCAGAGGGAGAGCACCGGTCTCAGTCTGGACGTGCAGTTACCTGTGGCACAGGCCTTTCTCACCTGGCTGCAGGCACAAAGAAGCATGCCAATGCATACACGCACCTGGGTGTATGTATGTAGCATGCAAATGCATACACGCATAGTGCAGATACATAGCATGCAAATGCATACACGCACCTAGGTG
>NW_026570966.1:10000-122500 GCF_027595985.1 Sorex araneus
TCAGTCCCCGACTGTGTCGGGTGTAAACATCACCGTGTCTGCCTTGCTGGCCCGCGCCGTGCTGCGGTGAGGCCCCTGCTGCTGGCAGGGCTGCCCGGGTTCGACCCGGCCCCACCCCAATGAAGACCCACCAGGCACCTGCCCCTGGCCTGTGCTCCAGGGCGCCCCCTGCCCCAGATGGCGGAAAGAGCTCTGAGGAGGGGCCCCAGGGCCGGAGAGGTGCCGGGAGCAGCCGGGAGTGGCCCGAGGGTTAGAAAGTGGCCAGCGGGGCCGAGAAGGGCCGAGGGGCCCGTCTGCAGAGCGGCCACCCCCCTGCCCCACCCGCCGCGGCCCCCACGGGCACCTCCCCAGAAGGGAATGGGCAGCACCCCTGCTTCTTCCCCTCCTGCCGGCCTTCGTCCCCGACCCCCTCCCTGAGTGCCCCCCCACGGCTCCAACTAATGCCCCGGGGCCCGAGAGAAGCCGGGGTCCCCTCCGCCCCTCCCACGCCCTCGCTGGAAGGAAGGGGCCGGGGCCGGCCCGAGCCAGAGCCAGACGCCCGCGGTGCCAGCGCAGGATTAAGGCAGGAATGTGCCCGCGGCCGGCCCAGGGCAGGGCAGACGAGGTCCCGCTGGGCAGAGCCGGCCACGGGTCACGGGGCGAGCCACAGGTCCTGGCGTCTGCGGGCGGGGGCCACGGCGGCTGCAGAGGGGGGGGGGCGTGGAGGGGCCCCGGGGGCCGGGCTGGGCTCGTCCCTCCTCAGCTGCCCCGCCCTTCCTGCCAGGAGAGTGGGCGCGTGTGGACAGGCGGCCGGAGCTGGTCCTGGGCGGGCGGGGGGGCAGAAGTGCCACAAGGCAGCAAAGAATTCCTCGCCCTCCTGAGGGCGTCTCTGCACTCAGCCCCCTTTCCCTGAGGACCAGCTGCTCCCAGCGCAGTGCTCGTTTTCTCCCGTTTGCTTGGGTTGGATTAGCGTCGGCACCGAGGAGAAGCATGTGGGTGTGTCCAGGCCGAGTGTCCTCCGTGCCCAGGCCCCTCCCGAGCCCCCTGGTGACCCCCTGCTCCACCCCACGAGCCGCCCTGCCCCCACGCCCCGCCGGTCAGGGGTTTATCACGGCCCAGCCCAGTGGGCGCCTGCACAGACCTTCCTTCCCGGGTCTGGCGTGCTCTGGCGCATGGGCATAGTCTCACGGCGCGTCTCGGGGGAAACAGGCCCCTCGGGGCCACCCAGGGTCTGCTGACGCTCAGGTCTCCCCGGGAAGGGGCCGGGCCCGGCCAGGGAGGGAAGCTGGTCCCGGGCGAGGGGAGGGCAGCACCGTGACGGCGAGGGCCGGAGATGGTCACGCTGGGGGGAAAGGAACACGCTGGGGACCCTCCAGGGCCTGCACTGCAAACCATACTGCCCCAGAGGAGAGACAGAGACAGAGAGAGACAGAGACACAGAGAGACAGAGACAGACAGAGACAGAGACATAGAAATGTAGATGGGGGGAGAGGGAGGGAGATTAAGAGGGATGGAGGAAGGTAGAGAGAGACAAAGAGATGGAGAGAGACAGAGAGAGATTAAGAGAGATGGAGAGAGACAGCAAAAGACAGAGAGATGGAGAGGGAGAGAGATGGAGAGGGAGAGAAATTAAAGAGAGATGGAGAGAGGGGAGAGAGATTAAGAGAGATGAAGGAAGGTAGAGAGAGAGAGATGGAGAGGGAGAGATTAGACAGAGATGGAGGAAAGGGGGAGGGCAATTAAGAGAGATGGAGGGAAGTAGAGAGAGATAAAGAGAGAGGGAGAGAGATTAGAGAGAGACGGGGAGAGATGGAGAGAGGAAGACAGAGATAGAGACATAGAAATAAAGAGAGATGGAGAGAGGGAAGGAGATAAGAGAGATGGGGAGCGATGGAGGGAGGTAGAGAGGAATGAAGAGAGATGGGGAGAGAAGGGGAGATTAAGAGAGATGGAGAGAGATAGAGGCAGAGAGATAAAGAGAGAGGGAGGGAGATTAAGAGACATGAAGGGAAGTAGAGAGACAAAGAGATGAAGAGAAAGGGAGAGAGATTAGAGAGAGGTGGGGAGAGATGGAGAAAGATAGAGAGAGACAGAGAGATGGAGAGAGATGGAGGGAGATTAAGAGGGAGATGGGGAGAGATGGAGGGGGTAGGCAGGGATGAAGAGAGATGGAGAGAGGGAGGGAGAGACAGAGATGGAGAGAGAGGGAGAGAGATTAGAGAGATGGAGAAAGATAGAGACAGATGAAGAGACAGGGAGAGGTTAAGAGAGATGGGGAGAGATGGAGGGAGGTAGAGAGGGATGTAGAGAGAAGAGAGAGGGAGGGAGATTAAGAGAGAGGGAGATATAGATAGAGACAGAGATGAAGAGAGGGAGAGATTAGAGCGGGACAGGGAGAGATGGAGAGAGACAGAGATACAGGGAGAGATGGAGGGAGGTAGAGAGATGAGAGAGGGAGGGAGATTGAGAGAGAGATGGAGAGAGAGACAAAGAGGGAGAAAGAGGGAGGGAGATTAACAGAGATGGAGAGATGGAGACAGAGATGAAGAGAGAGGGAGAGAGATTAGAGCGGGACGGGGAGAGATGGAGAGAGAGAGATGGGGAGAGATGGAGGGAGATAGAGAGAAAGGTAGAGAGATGAGAGAGGGAGGGAGATTGAGAGTGATGGAGACAGAGACAGAGAGATGGAGAGAGAGGGAGGGAGATTAAGAGAGAGGTGGGGAGAGATAGAGAGACAGAGAGGGAGAAAGAGGGAGGGAGATTAACAGAGATGGAGAGATAGATAGAGACAGAGATAAAGAGAGAGGGAGAGAGAGACGGGGAGAGATGGCGGGAGAGCAGGAGGGAGACGGGAGAGACGGGGAGAGATTGGGAGAGACAGAGACGGGGAGAGACGGGGAGAGATGGCGGGAGAGCAGGAGGGAGAGACGCAGGGAGGAAGGGGAAGGAGGCCAAGATGGACCGGCCCTGGAACTGGGCGGCCGGAGCCCTTCCCTGTCTCGGGCCCCAGACGCACGCGGGGAGTGTCAGTGTGTGTCCGGGGGGGGCTGCCCATCCGCCCGCTCGCACATGCACACACACATGCCCCACCCGCACCCCACACGCACTCGGCCCCAGCAGCCAGAGCGACCCCCAGGGCTCCCAAGGGCAGGGACACTGCGAGTGTCTCCTGGGCCCACGGGGGTGGGCGTCCCCCCGTCCTGCCTTTGGGCGTCAGCCTCGGGGGCTCGTTGGTGCCCACCTGGGTGGGTGCCGCAGCCCTGCCCCCCCCCCGACAAAGCACGCCCCTTAGCACAGAGCCAGGAGAAGCCCGGGGCGGTGCCGGGTGCCGAGAGGGACGGGCCGGGGTCTGCCCTGCTGTGTGTCACACTCAGCCTCTCTGTTCACGAGGCCCCTGCCAGGGGCTGGGAGAGCCCCAGATGCAGACGTGGGGCAGGGAACGTGCAAACTTCAGGCCATGTGTCTCACACACACACACACACACACACACACACACACACACACACACACCATCGCACATCGGCTACATTTTTATTCTTTTATCTTTTTTTCCTTTTCGGGTCCCACCCGGCGATGCTCAGGGGTCCGTCCTGGCTCTGCACTCAGGAATGACTCCTGGCGGTGCTCCGGGGACCCTATGGGATGCTGGGAATCGAACCCGGGTCGGCCGCGTGCCAGGCCAACACCCTCCCCTCTCTCTCTCCCTCTCTGTTCCTCTCTCCCTCCCTCCTTCCTCCCTTCCTCTCTCCCTCCTCTGTTCTCATCTCTCCTCTCCTTCTTTCTCCCTCCCTGTCTTGTGCTCTCTCCCTCCCTCCGTCCATCTCTTCCTTTCTCTCTCCCTCTTTCTCCTCTCTCCCTCTGTCTCTCTCTTCTCTCTCCCTCTCTGTTCTCCTTCCTGCCCCACTCTCTTCCTTTTCCTTCCCTCTCTCTCTCCCTCTCCCCTCTCTCTCTCCCACCATTTCCCTCTTCCTTTCCCTCTCTCCCTCTCGCTCTCACCCTCTCTCCCTCTCTCCCCTTCTCTTACTCTCTCTCCCTCTCTCTCCCTCTCTCACTCTGTTCTCCTCACCTCTATCTCTGTTTCTCTCTCCTCTCTCTTCTCTCTCCCTCTCTTCTTCCTTCTCTCTCTGTCCCATCTCTCCTCTCTCCTTTCTCCCTCTCTTCTGCTCTCTCCCTCCATCCATCCATCTCTCCCTCTCTTTCTCCTCCTCTCTCCTGTCTCTCTCTCCCTCTTTCTCTTTTTCTCTCCCTCTCTCTTCCTCCCTCACTCTCTTTTTCTCTCTCTCTTCCTCCCTCTCTCCATTTCTCTCCCTCTCTCTCTCCCTGTTCCTCTCTCTCCCTCTCCCTCTCTGCATCCACCCTTCCCACCCTCTCTCACTCTGTTCTCCTCACCTCCCTCTTTCTCCTGCTCTCTCCCTCACTCTGTCTCTTCCTCTCTCTCTTTCTTTCTCCTCCTTCTCCTTCCTCTTTCTTTCTCTCTCCCTCTCTCCCCCTGTTCCGTCTTTCCCGCCATCTCCTTTCCTTTTCTCTCTCCTCTCTCTCTTTCTCCCCGACTCTCCACTCTCTCTCTCTTCTCTGCATTATCTCTCACCTGTCTCCCCCCTCTCTCTCTCTGTCTCCAGCTCACCCTTCTCTTCTCTGCCTGTTTCCCTCCCTCCCTCGCTCTCTCCCCTCTTGTCTGTCTCTAGCTCTCCGTCTGTCTGTCCGTCTCCCTCCTGCACCATCAGATGGGCGTGGCCCTCCCCACACTGCACCAGAATCACCTCCTCTTCTCAGCGGTCACGTCCGAACCCCTTCATGCTGCGGGAACCAACCCCGGCTGCTTGCTGGGCAACCCCCAACACACACACAGACACACACACACACACACACACACACACACACACACACACACGCCACTACTTGCTGTCTTAGGACCTGCTTAGCGGAAGAACGGCCACGACAGGCTTTGAGCCTCCTGACTGACGTGGGCTTCTCCGGGAACGAGGGAAGCAGGAACCACCCCAGGTGGTTTGCCCGTAGACGTCGCACCCGCACCCCGGGGTGAGAGTAGCTGCTCTCCACGGAGTGGGAGTCAGGGGAGGGCTGGATGTCGCGGCCCAAAGCAGCAGCAGCAAAATAGATGTGTTGTTGCAGCTGGAGCCATAGCACAGTGGGGAGGGCGTTTACCTGGCACGCAGCCGACCCGGGTTCGATTCCCAGCATCCCATAGGGTCCCCCGAGCACTGCCAGGAGGAGTCACTCCTGAGTGCAGAGCCAGGAGGAACTCCTGAGCATCCCCGGGTGGGGCCCAAAAAGCAATATATAGCACAGCGGGGAGGGCATTTGCTTTGCATGTGGCTGATCCAGGTTCGAGTCCTCCGCCCCTCTCAGAGAGCCCGGCAAGCTCCCGAGAGTGTCCCGCCCGCACGGCAGAGCCTGGCAAGCTCCACGTGGCGTCTCCGAGACGCCAAACACAGTCACGACAAGTCTCACCGTGGGAGACGTGACTGGCGCCCGCTCGAGCCCATCGATGAGCCACGGGACGGCCGTGATACAGTGAGATATGTGTGTGTGTGTGTGTGTGTGTGTTCTTGCTGAGTACTGCTTACCTGCTGAAATGAACGTCTAAGCACTCGCTGAATTGAGTGCTCGGGGTCCTTGTTGAAACCGCTGTGTCGGGCGGGCACTCGGACCCCAGCTCGCTGGAGCAACCCATCCAGCTGTGTGATCTGCGTTCTCGGCTGTCCTGGGTCCTTTGGGGCGGGCGCCTCCGCCCTCTGACGGGGGCTCTGCAGGCCGCTGGGCCCCCCGGGGAATGGACGCACGTCCGGAACGGTGCTCCTGTGTCCTCCGGCTGCCAAGCAGCTGTCCACCGGCCCCCCGCCCCCCGCCCGCCTCTTGGGGCCTGTGCAGGGGGAGGGGGGCTGCGGGCCAGGAGGGCGTCACCCCTGCAGCCCCTCTGGGGAGTGGTGACGCGCCGGGGGTGTGGGAAGGCAACCGAGGCCCCTGGTTCCGGGACCCCGCCCAGCTCCCAGAGGCCAAGGCAGAAGCTCCTCCTCTTCAGAGCCTAGTAGTGCTCCCTCGGCCTCTCTCCTCTGGCCAGCCCGGAAGGGACCATCTGCGGGAGGCGACCCCCCCAGGCGGCCCAGACACAGGCGGGGCTGAAAGGGTCACACACACGCAAGCATGTGCCTGAGATCATTGTGCGTCTCCTCCGGGACCCCGTACCCAACTCTGGGGTACACAGCTCACAGACACAGGAGAGGATGGACCACTTTAGAGGGGGGAAGGACAGCAAGGAAGGAAGGAAGGAAGGAAGGAAGGAAGGAAGGAAGGAAGGAAGGAAGGAAGGAAGGAAGGAAGGAAGGAAGGAAGGAAGGAAGGAAGGAAGGAAAGGAGGGAAGGAAGGAAGGAAGGAAGGAAGGAAGGAAGGAAGGAAGGAAGGAAGGAAGGAAGAAGGAAGGAAGGAAGGAAGGAAGGAAGAAGGAAGGAGAGAAGGAAGGAAGAAAGGAAGGAAGGAAGGAAGGAAGGAAGGAAGGAAGGAAGGAAGGAAGGAAGGAATGAAGGAAGGAAGGAAGGAAGGAAGGAAGGAAGGAAGGAAGGAAGGAAGGAAAGGAGGGAAGAAAGGAAGGAAAGAAGAAAGGAAGGAAGGAGGAAAGGAAGGAAGAAGGAAGGAGAGAAGGAAGAAAGGAAGGAATGAAGGAAGGAAGGAAGGAAGGAAGGAAGGAAGGAAGGAAGGAAGGAAGGAAGGAAGGAAGGAGGGAGGGAGGGAGGGAGGGGAAGGAAGGAAGGAAGGAAGAGAGAGAGAGAAAGAAAGAAAGAGAAAGAAAGAAAGAGAAAGAAAGAAAGAAAGAAAGAAAGAAAGAAAGAAAGAAAGAAAGAAAGAAAGAAAGAAAGAAAGAAAGAAAGAAAGAAAGAAAGAAAGAAAGAGAGAAAGAAAGAGAGAAAGAGGGCAACGAGCAGACCCTCCGCGCCTATTGACTGTGATCCTGAGGTCTCCTAACCCATTTTGGCACCAGAGCGGATTCCTGCAGCCATGCACTTTGACTGTGAACTGAGCTAAAATATTAGAAACCCAAAACCGCGCGGCCGCGTGGACTCAGAGTCTTCACTCTCAGCAACGAAGGGAAATTATCAGATGATGCCTATGATGCCTATTCAGCAGGCCTGATTGTTGGGGAAAATTTCCAATCAACAATAGTGAGTTCTGTATGGAAATAGGGAATGTACTCAATATATATAGGGAATAATGGGAATATCATTAGCTACTTAGATGGGGTGGGGTGGGAGGGGGTGTATTGGGGTTCTTGGTGGTAGAACGGGTGCACTGGTGAAGGGATGGGGTTTAATCAGTATTTGACTGTGACTTAAACCTGAAAGCTTTGTAATTTTTTTTCATTCTTTTTTTCACAGTGATTCAATAAAATATTTCTTTAAAAAAAGAGAGAGAAAGAGAAAGAAAGAAAGAGAGAAAGAGAAAGAGAGAAGGAAAGAAAGAGAGAAGGAAAGAAAGAGAGAATGAGAGAAAGAAAGAAAGAAAGAAAGAAAGAAAGAAAGAAAGAAAGAAAGAAAGAAAGAAAGAAAGAAAGAAAGAAAGAAAGAAAGAAAGAAAGAGAGAAAGAAAGAAACAAAGAGAGAAAGAGAAAGAAAGAGAGAAGGAAAGAAAGAGAGGAAGAGAGAAAGAAAGAAAGAAAGAAAGAAAGAAAGAAAGAAAGAAAGAAAGAAAGAAAGAAAGAAAGAAAGAAAGAAAGAAAGAAAGAAAGAAAGAAAGAAAGAAAGAAAGAAAGAAAGAATGGAGGGAGGGAGGGAAGGAAGGAAGGAAGGAAGGAAGGAAGGAAGGAAGGAAGGAAGGAAGGAAGGAAGGAAGGAAGGAAGGGAGGGAGGGAGGGAGGGAGGGAGGGAGGGAGGGAGGGAGGGAGGGAGGAAGGAAGGAAGGGAGGAAGGAAGGAAGGAAGGAAGGGAGGAAGGCAGGCCATGAGCAGACACAAGTGATGTGCATCGCGTGCAGGGGTGACGGAGGCGTGAGAGATGGACCTGTGGACGTACTGAGAGGTGAGAGGAGAGAGGACAGGGAGGTGTCCCAGTGGGTGGGTGGACAGACGCTGGTAAGTGACAGGGCGCAAGTCCATGGACAAGCAAACAGATTCCTGGGCGGATGGAGACACATGTGGGTGGATATAGGAAACTGGCCGCAGGGAGCTTAGGTTTCTTGGGTTACTCCCACCACAGTGCTCCCATTCCTCTGTGTTTATCTGTAGCCTCTTTCTCTGTGCCCAGTGACCTGTCAATGTTGCGTTCCTCGTCCCCTGACGTCTTTGCATTGTTGATTCAAGGCCGTGTCCCCTTTGTCTGGGCACAGGAGACGGCTCATGCTGTGCTTCTGCAGCGTGGGAGTTAACTGACTCTCAGTGATACTTTCCTCCTGGGCATCTGCTCTCTCCACCTGAGCCTCAGCTGCCCCTACTTCCTAGCACCCCAAAGCTGGTCCTGTCGAGGGATGGGATGGACCCAGGGCAAGCGGTGAGCTATGAGCTACCCTGGCATCGAGATGGGCCTGGCCAAAGCGCCTAATGCTTAACTCTAAGTTAAGAGCTTGATCATGGACAAATGCTGTCATGGTCCAAAAGGCAATAACTGGATTCGGATCCTGCTAGGGTTAGGAAAGATTCATCTGGCCTGAGCACTGTAGTCTGAGTCTGTGGCAAGAGGGAGAGCGACCAGAGCTTTCCCTACCCGCCTGGAGATTAAACAGATGGATGGATAGATATATATCTGGATGGATGGATGGACAGATGGGTGGGTGGACAAACAGATGAATGGATGGGCGGATAATTATAGAATGGATGAACCAAGAGATGGTGGGTCACTCCATGGGTGGATGGATGGGTGAATAGATGCATAGAAGGATGTTTGGGCAGACGGATGGATAGATGGACAGACGGACTCATGGAGTAATGGATAAGTACATGGACGGATAAATATATATCCAGGTGGATAGTAAACTATACAGAAGGCCCATGGATGGTGGATGGTGGATGGACAGGTGGATGGATGGACAGATGGATGCATGATGACTGCAATGGATAGAAGGATGCTTAAGTAGAAGGGTAGATGGATGGATGGATGGGTGGATGGATGGGTGGGTGGATGGTGGATGGATGGATGGATGGATGGATGGGTGGGTGGATGGGTGGGTGGATGGTGGATGGATGGATGGGTGGATGGATGGATGGATGGGTGGATGGATGGGTGGGTGGATGGGTGGATGGATGGGTGGATTGGTGGGTGGGTGGGTGGGTGGATGGATGGATGGATGGATGGGTGGATGGATGGAATGACGGATGGAAGGATGGATGGATGGGTGGATGGACGGGTGGATGGGAGGATGGATGGGTGGGTGGATGAATGATTACTTTATGGATAGAAAAACACATATCAGGGTGGATGGAAAACTACGCAGGTGGTCCATGGGCAGGCGGATAACGGATGGACAGGTGGAGTGATGGACAGATGGATGAATGACAATGTAGATGCCAGACGTTTGAGTGGAGAGATGGATGGACAGGTGAGGAGGTGGACAGGGTGTTGGGTGACCTGTGGGTGACGGAGACCTCTCTGGACGCACGGAGGGGTGGATGGATGGAAAGACAGACAGATGGACAGGCATGTGGATGCCGGACACACATCTGGATGGAGGGGTGACAGGCGCGTGGCCAAGCCTGGATGCGGGAGCAGACACAGGATCGATGAGCACAAACAGAAGGCAGATAAATCAATGCGAGATAATGAGGTAAATACACAACACGCCGCGGGGAGTCGAGGCAGCTCGAGGGGGGACACGGAGATGACGGGTCAGCAGCCGGGTGATTAACTGGGGCGAACTGCGAACTCTCTCTCTCTCTCTCTCTCTCTCTCTCTCTCTCGTCTCTTCTCCCACTGCCTCTTGAAACACTCCCCCACACACAAACACACACAGGCACACATACGAGCACACGGATACACACTAGCACACACACAAGCACACACAGAAAGACATATGCAGACACACAAGCACACACATGCACACACACAAGCACATACATAGCACATGAGCACACACACAAACACACTATGAGCACACACACAAACACAGAGACACATATAAGCACAGAAGCACACACATGCACACACAAGCACATACATAGCACACGAGCACACGGACACACACAGAAGCACACATGAGCACACGGGTACACACACGAGTACAGGGGCTGCCCCAAGAGCTGTGCCCTCTGTCCCCACCTCGGGGACCCTGCGAGAGGGGCCGCGGCCCAGCAGAGTTGGGGAGGAGCTGCTCAGGCAGCCCCAGGACTGAGCACGGGCAGAGGGGGCTGCAGCCTGATGCGTGGACCCCAGGACCGTGGCCCTGTCCCCAGAGCACCGCAGGCCCTTTTCACAGGACACAAGACCAATGCCCTCTTGGACATGCCATCCATGCCCTCCCGTGCTGCATTGTCCCTGACGTCCCCATGTCACCTCCCCAGAACTCACACCGAGGAGAGGGATCATTGTGCACCCGACTGCCTCCCCTCAGCACGCGCTGTAGCTCCATCAATCCCGCCCTTCTTCCGGGCTGCGTCGTATTCCAGTGCGTCTGCACACCACGACTTCTTGATCCGCGAACCGCAGGTGGGCGCTTGGGTTGTCTCCGTAGCTTGGGCACCTTGACGTGCCGCGTGCGTCCTTTCACGTCAGTCTCTTTGTGTCGGGGGGGGAGGGGCACGCGCCAAGACTCGGTCCCAGGGGAGCTCGATGCTCAGTCTTTGCTGCCCCGTCCACGTTGCTGTGGAGAAAGGCACAACGTGACGGCTCTCGCCCCCCGAGTGGGTGAGGGTCCCGGCCTCCCCCCAGCCCCCCTGGGTGCAAACTCTCTCTGATGCCCGGGGCGGGGCCATCCCAGCCTCGGCAGGAGGGAACGAGGGCCCAAGGCCAGGGAAGGGGCTGGCTCCCGGAGGACGCCAGAAGCTTCCGGAGACGCCCGGCCGTGGGCGTGCGGGGAGGGGGCTGTGCTGTGTGACGGCTGCTCCCCGGGGCCCCGCGCTCGTTTTGTGCACTAAGAGGAAAGCATTTAAAAAGCTGACATGTTTGTTTTCCTCACGCGGCGCCCGACTTAATTCATTCCCCGCCAAGCCCCGGCCGACACCGATTGATTTTTTTTCTCCTCTTCTTCTTCTCCTTCTTCTTCTTCTTCTTTTTTTTGTTTAACTTTCGCCACGCGGCTGCGGGGGCCTGTGCATAATTTATCTTATGATTAATTGATGGGGACCCTCTGTCTTCGGGAGGCTCCCCGGGTGTCCCGACTCGGGCCTCATGAAACATTGATGGCGGCACGGCGGGGCGGGGAGGGGGGGGAGGGGGCAGGGGGGGGAGGGCGGGGAGGAGGGGAGGGGGGCGGGGGGGGGCAGGGGCAGGGGCGGTCACGTTCCCCCGTCCCCCCTCCCTAATGGCCCGTAATGGGGAGGAAAAGCAATTCCAGCAGCCCAGCCCGGTAATTCGCTGACACGCTTTCTGGTCTTCAGCAGAATTGAGCTACAAGTGACGTGCGCCCCCCCCCCCCGTGCCCCTGCTAAGTGCTGAATCAAGAGTGGCCTGGGCAGCCCCGGGCCCCGCATGCCTGCGTCAGTGCGTGTGTGTGTGTGTGTGTGCGCATGTGTGTGTGTGTGTGTGTGTGTGTGTGTGTCCTGCTGAGCTGCAGTGCAGAGGCAGGGACTCCCACAGCCTCTCCCGGCAGGTCTGAGTGTCCACGGCTGGGCCTCAGCCCCGGGCCCCGCGTGTGTGCGTGTGTGTGTGTGTGTGTGTGTGTGTGTGTGTGTGTGTGTGTGTGTGTGTGCTGCAGTGCAGAGGCAGGGACTCCCGCAGCCTCTCCCAGCAGGTCTGTGAGTGTCCACGGCTGGGCCTCAGCCCCGGGCCCCGCGTGTGTGTGTGTGTGTGCGTGCGTGTGTGTGTGTGTGTGTGTGTGCTGCAGTGCAGAGGCAGGGACTCCCGCAGCCCCTCTCGGCAGGTCTGTGAGTGTCCACTGTGAGTGTCCACGGCTGGGCCTCAGCCCCAGGCCCCGCTGTCGCTGCCCCACAGTCACGCCCGCGTGTCGGACCCCTGGCACAAACGTGGGCCCCCTCCCGGCCCCCGCCAGGACGGCAGCAGAAGGAGCGGGGGAGACGTGACAGATGCCACCGGCCAACTCCCCGCGTCCCACCGGGACCGGGAGGTCAGCAGGGACCCCGGGCGCAGGCTGGTCGCGCCCCCAGCCGCTCCCGCCTCACCCCTGCAGAGAGCCGTGCAGTCCCGCCCCGCCCTGAGCCTCCCCGCGCCCGCCCGGCTCCCGGCCCCCAGGCTGGCCCCAGGCTCTGTCCCCGGCGGGGGCGCGGGGGGGGGGCTGCCTGTTTCCTCGCCCCTGACGGCAGCCCTGTGCCCGCACACCCTCACAGCTGTCTCTGCGGGACCCGAGACCCCCGGCCACACCCACAGCTGCCCCCTCTGTTCATGCGTCTGTCCTCAGGGCCCTGCAGGAACTCGGGGAAGTGTGTCCTGTGCAGGTGTGGGTACATGTGTGCCCATGCAGGTGTGGGTACACGTGTGCCCTACACAGGTACCGGTGCACGTGTGCCTGTACAGGTGCTGGTACACGTGTGCCCAAGCAGGTACTGGTACAGGTGTGACTGTACAGGTGCGAGTACAGGTGTGCCCATGCAGGTGTGGGTGCAGGTGTGCCCAACACAGGTACCGGTACAGGTGTGCCTGTACAGGTGCGGGTCTAGGCACACCCCAGCAAGTGTGGGTACGGGTGTGCCCGTGTAAGTGTGGGTTAGGTATGTCCTACGCAGGTACCGGTACAGGTGTGCCTGTATAGGTGTGCCTATGTAGGTGTGGGTACAGAAATGCCCTACACAGGTACTGGTACAGGCATGACTGTACAGGTGTAGGTGCATGTGTGCCCTACACAGGTACTGGTACATGTGTGATTGTACAGGTGCCGGTACACGTGTGATTGTACAGGTACCGGTGACATGTGACTGTACAGGTGCTGGTACATGTGTGCCCAACCAGGTACTGGTACAGGTATGCCTGTACAGGTGTGCCCGTGCAGGTGTGGGTGCAGGTGTGCCCAACACAGGTACCGGTACAGGTGTGCCTGTACAGGTGCGGATCTAGGCACACCCCAGCAAGTGTGGGTACAGGTGTGCCCGTGTAAGTGTGGGTTAGGTATGTCCTACGCAGGTACCGGTACAGGCATGACTGTACCGGTACTGGTACACATGTGCCCAAGCAGGTGCTGGTACACGTGTGCCCAAGCAGGTGCTGGTACACGTGTGCCCGTGCGGGTGTGGATAGCGGTGTGTCCAGGCGTGTCCGTGGAGAGGGAGTCTGTGCAGCCCGTCCTGTGCAGGTCACGCTGTCTGGTACAGGCCTGCGCACGCCCCCGCGAGCCCCCAGCCGTACCGTGCAGGCCAAGACACGCCCCGGGGCTCGGCCTTCTCCGCCCCGTGTGCCCACATGCCCGTGCGCCCCCACCCCGTGCCCGTGAGCTGGGCGGAGGCCCCACGAGGGGACGGAGGCCTGAGGAGGGGGGGTTCTGTGCTGGCCCCCGGGTTGGGATTTGCAGCTGATTTGCATGGCTGTCGGGCGGCTCAGACCATGGCTGGCGGGACTCACCCCGCCCCCTCCCTGCGGCGTCTGTGCGGGGCCTGGCTCCCTGCCCCGGGCGCCCGCGAGGGCTTCACGCAGTGGATTTGCAGCACCGGGTCCTGCCGTTGGGATTAAGGGGATTAAGACCCGGCTGCACGTCTGTCTGCCCGAGCACAGTACTCCGCACGCACACGGCACGGCTGGTCTCGGGCACTCCGGGACCGGGCCACAAAGGGGCCCCTTAGCATGACAAAGGCTCACCGGGTGTCCCCAGCAGCCGGGAGCCAGGACCTGGGCTGGCCGGGCACAAGGTGTCATGCCAATTATTCAAATCTGCCCGGATTTCCGCAGACCCGCCCCGCCCTGAGCCCCCAGCTCCCTGAGCACACGGCACCCCCCCTGGGCCCCCACCCGCACAGGGCAGAGCCCTGGGGACCCCAGGGGGCCAACGTGGTGGGGCGGGGCCTCCCCACCCACTGACTCCCCCGTCCCTGGGAGCCCCCGATGCTGAGCCCCCCTGCTGCCCTCCCCGTCCTGCAGCACCAGCCTCGGGCATGTTCTGGCAGGTGCCCGGCAAGGGCAGCCCCTCTGCCTCCCCTGGGTCAGGGCACCGGCCGGCACACCCAAGCTCTGGCCGGCACTCCCTGGGCGGGCGGCCCCGGCTGTGCCCCTAGCGTGGGGCTCTCCCTTAGGGACTCGCACCCACTGTGCTCACTGTCCGACAGCCCGTTCCGTGCCTCCCCGCCTCTTCTCGGGCTCGGTCCCGTGCGTGCACGCAGGCTGGCTCTGAGACCCCCGCACAGCCGCCCCGCACGCTCGGTGCCCCCTGCAGCCCTGGCGTCTGCACCACCTCGCACCCGGTCCCCGCCCTGTGCCCCAGTTGCTGCTGTCCACTCCCCTGTGGGCACCGGGCCTGTGGCCACGCGCCTGCCCCAGAGGCAGGGACCGTTTGGGAGCCACCGAGACCCCCCAGCGAGCCCCCCGGGTGCCTGGGGAGTTGGGGCTCCCATGGGTCATCACTCACACAGAGCGGGGCAGGGAAGCCCGGTGGTCAGAGCCCAGCGCGGCACTCACCGGGCGCAGCCGGGGGCAGTTCCCTGCCTGAGGCCAAGGCCCCCCCCAGGACCCCCAGCCTCAGAGTCTGTGGCTTCATCTATTTAGTTAGTTAGTTAGTTAGTTAGTTAGTTAGTTAGTTAGTTATAGCCCTGTCGTCCCGTGGCTCATCGATGGGCTCGAGCGGGCGCCAGTCACGTCTCCAAGGTGAGACTTGTTGTGACTGTGTTTGGCATCTCGGAGACGCCACGGGGAGCTTGCCAGGCTCTGCTGTGCGGGCGGGAGACTCTCGGGAACTTACCGGGCTCTCCGAGAGGGGCGGACGAATCAAACCTGGGTCGGCCGCGTGCCAGGCCAGCGCCCTCCCCGCTGGGCTATGGGTCCAGTCCAGGCTTGTTTAAACCAGGTAAATAAATCTACAATCTGGGTGGACCCAAGGTAGGGAGAGAGAGAAAGGTCCGGACCCTTGGGAATCTCTCCTGGCGGTGCTCGGGGACCCGGTGGGATGCTGGGACTCGAACCCGGATCGGCCACGTGCCAGGCCAACGCCCTCCCCGCTGGGCTGTGGCTCCGGACACCTGTACCTGTGAATTTGGGGGCGCGCGTGGCGTCTGCGGAAGGCGAGTCCAGACCCCCCTTGGCACCGGGGGAGTTTCTGTTCCTCACAACACCAGCACCCAGGACAGCCGAGCTCACTGCACGACGCAGGGCACAGCAAGCGTGTGGTGTGGTGTGGTGTGGTGTGCTGTGCTGTGCTGTGTGCGTGTACTCAGCATGGAAACCCCGTTAGCTGGACATGGAGTCTGCAACAGTGTGGCATTCAAGACCCACACACAGCAGGGCCAGGGGACTGTGGTGTGTGTGTGTGTGTGTGTGTGTGTCTGCAGCATCTCACAGGTGTGGTGTCTGAGTGTAGAGCACACACAGGGGAATGCTGGTGTGTGTGTGTGTATGTGTGTGTGTGTGTAGCATCGCACAGGTGTCTTGCCTGAGTGTAGAGTGTGTGTGTGTGTGTCTGCACCATCACACAGCGGGTAGGGCGTTTGCACGCGGCCGACCCGGGTTCGATTCCCAGCATCCCCTAGGGTCCCCCGAGCACCGCCAGGAGTGAGTCCTGAGTGCAGAGCCAGGAGTAACCCTGAGCATCGCCGGGTGGGACCCAAAAAGAAAACACTTAAAGAAGTTGCCCCCGGGCGGGCCCCGTCTCAGCCCGGGCTCCCCTCGGGCCTGGGTGCTCCTGGGAGGGGCCGGCTGGGGCCAGGGGCTGCGTCTCCGAGGCAGGTGTCTCCCCTGAGAGTGTCCGTGGCCTGGGCTCGTGCCGGCAGCCTGAGGTCAGTGCAGGGGAAGGGGAGACGGGCAGACCACACTGGAGGAGGCATCCGCAGGGCGGGCCGGGCTGGGCTTGGCCCCCGTCACGGGGCACTGACCCTTCCCGGCCCCATGCAGCCACAGGAGGGGGGTCCCCATCCACAGACCCCCCGGCCCCCTCCCGGGGGAGATGCAAGATGGGCGCGTTCCACTCAAACACGCATCACCCACAGCTCTGCAGGGTGAGGGCAGGGCAGGGTGAGGGTCGAGGGCAGGGTGAGGGCAGGGCAGGGTGAGGGTCATGGGCAGGGTGAGGGGCGCGGTCAGGGTGAGGGGCAGGGCAGAGTGAGGGCCGCGGGCAGGGTGAGGGCCGCGGGCAGGGCAGCGGCAGAGGGGTCCCGGCAGGGCTGGGGCCGGGGGTGTCGGGAGGACAGGGGAGGGCGGGGGTGGGGCTGGCTGTGACCTCAGGTCTGCGTACACCCACCCGCACCTTCCACCCCACGGGGGCTCCAGCAAGGAGCCGGGGGTGACACAGTGAGCTGGGGGCTGCCACAACCAGCCACGTCCACTGCCCGCCCACCCTCGGACCCACTGCCCGCCCCCCTCTGACCTACTGCCCAACCCCCCTCTGACCTACTGCCCGCCCACCATCACTAACCCAGTCTACTGCCAACCCACCATGACCTAGCCTACTGCTGATCCATCCACCTCTAACCCAGTCTACTGCCAACCCATCCATCACTAGCCTACTACTAACCCACCATCACTAACCTACTGCCAACTCATCCACCTCTACTCAGTCTGCTGCTAACACTCATCACTAACCTAGGCTACTGCCAACCCACCATCACTAACCTAGCCTACTGCTAACCCACCACCTCTAACCCAGTCTCCTGCTAACCCACCCATCACTAACCCAGTCTCCTGCTAACCCACCATCACTAACCCAGTCTTCTGATAACCCACCATCACTAGCCTAGTCTATTGCCACCCACCATCACTAATCTAGTCTACTACCGACCCACCGTCACTCACCTAGTCTACTCCCAACCCACCATCACTCACCTAGTCTACTACCTACCCACCATCACTCACCTAGTCTACTGCTAACCCACCATCACTAACCTAGTCTACTGCTAACCCACCATCACTAACCTAGTCTACTGCTAACCTATCCACCTCTAACCCACCCACCTCTAACCCAGTCTACTGCTAACCCACCCATCACTAACCCAGCCCACTGCTAATTCACCCCCCCTCCCTAGTCTACGGCCGACCCACCCAGCACCAACCCAGCCCACTCCCAGCCCAACACACTGACCCAGTCCCATGCACGGCTAGCCCGTGACTAACCAGCTTGCTGCTGACCACAGCTCAGTAGCCCAGCCTACCCCTGACCCACTCCCCCCCCACACAGCCCATTCTCAACCCACCTTCACTAACGCTGCCAACCCAGCCTGCTGCTAACCATCATGGCCGACCTTGTCCCCGCCAACTCACCCATTGCTAACCAGCCTGCTTCCCGCCCACGTCCACTGTCGGCCCCCCACTGACCCCGTGTCCCCCCCTCCCCCTCACTCGACTACCAGCCCACGTGCCACTGGCCTCGTGGAGTACTGCCCACCCTCCCTCCCCCAGCCCGCTGCCGGCCTCTCCGGCACTGACCTAGCTTCCTACTGACCCTCCCATCAGCCGCCCGTCCACTGTGAGACGGGTCCTGCCGCCCCCACATGTCCCTGGGCCTCACGCTCCAGCCGTCCGCCAGCTCCGTCCACTGTCAAGCTGCGCACCGCCCTTACACGTGACGAGGAAGGCCCAGGAGGGGAAACTGAGGCACGTGTGCACAAACCCAGTCCACAGGACTGCCGGCACGCAAACCTGGGTCCTAGGGGACCCGCTGCCCCCTCACCTGAGCAGGTGGGCTCCCAGGTGCAGCAAGGGACCACGGCGAAGGCCACAGGGAGGGCCCCTTCACCCTCTGTCTAGCAGGGCCCAGGGACAGACAGACACACACACGCGCACACACACACGCACACACACACACACGCACACACACACAAACACGCACACACACACACGCGCGCACACACACACACACACACACACGGAATGTCCCAGCTCTGCGGCCCGTGGGCAGCCCTCAGAGACCACAGCAGCTGACCGTTTGGTCCAGTAACGCTGCCCCCTCCCCCCCACCGCCTGTCGCCCACTGGCGAGTCCGCCCATGCTGTGAATGTTCTGGAAGGCGGGCCGGGGCCTAGCCCGACCCTGGGGACGACTCCCACCCCCTGAGCCCCGGAGGTGGGTGAGAAGCTGCTCCCAGCACCCCCCGGGCCCCTGCTGCAGTGTCCAGGCTCCGGGCGCCCAGGGGGGCCGAGGCCGCTGTCCAAGGGCCGGTGGTCAGGGGGCTGCCGTGACCCGTGTCAGAGCCGGGCCCTGCGGTGCCCAGGGACCTCCCTGCTCAGCGACCCCCACCCCTTCCCGCCAGGGCCCGTACCCGGGCCCCCAGGGTAGAGCTGCAGGGACAGGGAGAAGCCCCTCGTGCACAGAGGGGGGCCGGGGGCACTCAGGGACCCCAGACCCCCTCCCGTCCCCAGGCCCCATGTCCAGACCCCCAGGCCTCCCACGTGTCTGGCCCGGGAGCACCAAGCCCTGCCCGGGGGCCTGGTTACCTGCAGGGCAGGACAGCCCCCCCCCCCCACCCCGTGGCAGGGCTGGGCTGTGTGGGCGTGGCCACAGCCCCGGCTGCCCACCCAGGGGGCTCCTGCCAGACGGGGTCCTCCGGCCTCATGGGTCCTGCCCAGAGACGCCGCCCAGCCCAGCCTGCAGAGCCCCTGCCCAAAGCCCCCTGACCACAGCCCCTGCCCACAGCCCCTGCCCACAGCCCCTGCCCACAGCCCATGCCCACAGCCCCTGCCCAGAGTCCCCGCCCACAGCCCCTGCCCACAGCCCCTGCCCAGAGTCCCTGCCCACAGCCCCTGACCACAGCCCCTGCCCAGTGTCCCTGCCCACAGCCCCTGCCCACAGCCCCTGCCCAGCCCCCTGCCCACAGCCCCCTGCCCACAGCCCCTGCCCACAGCCCCTGCCCAGTGTCCCTGCCCACAGCCCCTGCCCACAGCCCCTGCCCAGCCCCCTGCCCACAGCCCCCCGCCCACAGCCCCCACCCACAGCCCCTGCCCACAGCCCCTGCCCACAGCCCCCTGCCCACAGCCCCCTGCCCACAGTCCCTACCTGTATAAAACACAAAAATAAAAGGCACGGGCGAGGGAAGGGACGCCTCACCGCACTGAGCCAGGCACAGGGCCTAGGGCAGCAGCTGTCTCTCCCGCCACCCGAGTTCGGTAGCCTCCAGCCGCTTCCCCCACCCCGGGGAGGTTGATGGCGAAGATGTGGCAGGCGAAGGAAGGAACGGAGCCAAGATGGTTGGTCTCACGTGCAGTTTATTCCAATCTTCCCTCTATACACTCTCCTCTGGAACTCTCCCCTTGCCCCCTCAAACAGCTACCTTAAATCTCCCCGTCCCCCAGCAGCCTGGGGCTTATCTAAAGGTGTGGTTACAATCCATAGGGGGTATAGTTCTATCCCTTAGGGGAATGCCTTCACTAGGACAGAATCTCTCTTTCAGCAGGAGGACCCACCCAAGGGCAGAGTCCCATGAATGTGTTTCTCTTCTCAGCCAGCAAACATATAAGAATTCATAATATTAATCATTTTGTATGGACACAATGAGAAATGCATTAAAGCTTATAGAATTGCTTTCCTGGGGCCATCTCAATCTCAGACTACAGTGCTCAGGCCAGATCAGTCTTTCCCATCCCTGGCAGGGTCCCAGTCTCATAATTACTATTGGATCATGACAGCATTTGTCTATGATCAAGCTCTTAACTTATAGTTAAGAATTAGGCACTTTGGCCAGGCCCATCTCGATGCCAGGGTAGCACATAACTCACCGCTTGCCCTGGATCCTTCCCGTCCCACGTCGGGGACCCTACTTTGGGGTGCTAGGAACTGAGGGCAACTGAGGCTTAAGTGGAGAAAGCAGATGCCCAGGAGGGAATATCGAGGCCAATTAAGTCTTAAGTTATAAAAACATAATATTGTCTTCTTGTGTCTATACAAAAAAGACATAGCTTTAAAGTAAATTATTCAAAAGGCATAAAGAGGAGAGAAAGGCAATGTTATAATATTCAGTGTCCTAGGAAGTTCTGGCCTTACCAATTAACAGAGTTTGATTAAGGGAAGAGCAGATAAACTGGTAGAAATGGTTACAGATAAACAAAGGAATGGGAGTGACTCGGGAGCACTTTGATGGGTGTGACTGATAAACCTAAGCTCCTAGTGGCAAGGGGGAAAGGACAAACCAATGATATCCAACACCTACCCACAGCCCCCTGCCCAGATCCCCTGCCCACAGCCCCCTGCCCACAGTCCCTACCCACAGCCCCCTGCCCAGATCCCCTGCCCACAGCCCCCTGCCCACAGCCCCTGCCCACAGCCCCCTGCCCACAGCCCCCTGCCCACAGCCCCTGCCCACAGCCCCCTGCCCACAGCCCCCTGCTCACAGCCCCTGCCCACAGCCCCTGCCCAGACCCCTGCCCACAGACCCCTGCCCACAGACCCCTGCCCACAGCCCCCTGCCCACAGCCCCTGCCCAGCCCCCTGCCCACAGCCCCCTGCCCACAGCCCCCTGCCCACAGCCTCCTGCCCACAGCCCCTGCCCAGACCCCTGCCCACAGCCCCCTGCCCACAGCCCCTGCCCAGACCCCTGCCCACAACCCCCTGCCCACAGCCCCTGCCCACAGCCCCTGCCCACAGCCCCCTGCCCACAGCCCCTGCCCACAGCCCCTGCCCAGACCCCTGCCCACAGCCCCCTGCCCACAGCCCCCTGCCCACAGCCCGCGGGCACTGCGGCCACTGCTGGCCAGGCTGGGCTCTGGGTCCCCCTGCAGTGCTGCCGGCCGTTGAGCCCTGCCCCGCCCTCCTGCCCCTCCCCCGCCCTCCCGCCCCTGCCCCTCCCCCGCCCGGGCCCTCTCGGCTCCCTGCTGCCCCCCAGTGGCCGCCCCAGGAGCCGCCCGGGATGGCCCCGGCACCAGCCCGACCGGCCTGCAGGGGCAGGGCCTGGGGCGGATGGACACGCCCCGTCCGTCCCTCTGCAGCCCCTCCCCCGCAGAGGCGGCTGCCAACTCCTGCCTGCCCCTCCCCCAGCCGCGAGCCCCCCCAGGGTCTGCGGCAGCCGCATTAAGGCCGGGCAGTAAATCCCAATCAGGGGGATGGATCACGTGCCTCAGGAGACGCTCCGCCCGCCGCCCGGCCGCACAGTGCTCCTGCCCCCTCCCCACCCCGCTTCCTCAAGGCCCCCCCCCCCCCCCGCTCTGTCCACACTGCCCAGGAATGCACACACATGTGTGCGCGTGTGTGCATGTATGTGCGCATGTGTGCATGTATGTGCACGTGTGTGTACCTCCCATGAAGTTCCTTCTTCCCGCGGCCCTGGAGAGGGGCCGGTGCCGTGAGCTGCCCTGACCAGCACACTAGACCCCCACACGCAGATCACGCGTGAACAATGCACAGGTCACACGTGAACAATGCACGTCCCGAGCACAGGGCCCCGCTGCTCTGCGTGAGCCGGCACAGGGCACATCCTGCCAACGGCGGGCCCCTGGGCACGGGCAGACGCACTCGGGACAGGGGCAGGACTTGGGCAGCAGCAGGGACGCACAGGCCCCCTGGACACTGGGGGGGGGTTGGGGGGAGGGGGGCAAGGCGGGGGGAGGGGCAGGGAGCCCAGCCCAGGACAGCAGGACTCAGACCCTGTCAAGGACAAGGGGGGGATGCCGGGAGGCAGGCACTGCACTGGACACACCACACACACACTCTCATACACACACAGAGACACACACAGACACACAGACACACACATTCTCATACAGATATACACACAGGGATACACACAGACACACACACATAGACACAGAGAGACACATACACAGACACATTCTCATACAGACACACACAGAGACACACACAGAGAGGCACACAGAGACACACATACAGAGACACACACTCTCATACTGACACACAGACACACAGTCTCATAATCATGCAGACACAGACACACTCACGGACACACACACCACACGCTCATACTGACACATCCATACTCATACACAGACACACACTCTCATACAGATGCACATGTGCACACCCTCACAGCAGCACATACACTTACACGCAGGCACATGCTCACACAGGCTCTCACAGACACACATTGCACACATGCACACATAGCAACACACACTCATGCTCACTTTGCACACACATGCACACACCAACATACAGTCATATGCAAACACAGACATGCACTCACACAAATGCTCACATGCTCACACTAATGCACACCACCCACACACAGACACATGCATGAACACTAACAACACATACACACATGCTCATGTATGTGCACACAGTAACACACGTGTACAGGTGTATGCAAACACACATGCGCACACATGAACACACACCAACACAAACACACGTGCTCACACATAGGAACAGACACATGCTCACATGCATACAATAATGCACATGCACAGACTAACACACATGTGCACAGACTCAGGCATCCTCCCATTCACAAATCACGCAGACACACATAAGTGACACACGTGCACATACAGACACACATGTGCATATACACATACGTACATGCGCATGCATACACATGTGCACAAATAAACAGGTGTGCACACATGTGTGCACGTGTGTGCACACGCATGCACGCCTTTCCTGCTCGTTGTCCTGAGGCCCCTTCAGGCGGGGCAGAGCTGCCGTGAGGGGGCGTGGCTGGCCCTGGGTCCCGCCTCCTGGACGGCAGCTGTGGGCACAGCCTGTGCTGACCCTCTGGGCCCCGCGTGGCCGCCCGGCCCGGAGCCCCTGATGGGGTGGGGGGGGCGGAGGGAGGAGCTGCTCCTCAGACACCCCAGGCCCGCCCCCGGGGGAAGGTGCAGCCCGGAGCTGGATCTCTCTGGAACTCTCTGGAAGGAATCTGGGGCGGACTCCAGGGGCCAGGCGGGGCGGGGGCAGGGCCTGGGGGCAGGAGCTGGGGGGGGGCTTCGGCCCTCGGCCTCGGGGAGGGGCAGGGCCCTCCTGTGGCCTCTGCTGAGGGTCCAGCGTCCACGGCAGCCCAGGGCCCCGGGGCCTCTCCATCTCCGAAGGGGTCCCACGGGCAGGGCCAGCCGCCGAGGCTGGTGGGAGCCGGGGACCAGCACCCAGGACCCTGAGCCCCGGGGCTGGACAGACGTCAGGACGGCCCAGCTCGCTCCTCACGACCTGCCGCTCCCCGTCTCTGTCTCTGCTTCTCTCCCTCTCTCCCTCTCTGTCTCTGTCTCTGTCTCTCTGCCTCTGTCTCTCTGTCTCTGCTTCTCTCCCTCTCTCCCTCTCTCCCTCTCTGTCTATGTCTCTGTCTCTCGGTGTCTGCCACTCTGTCTCTGCTTCTCCCCATCTCTCCCTCTCTGTCTCTGTCTCTGTCTCTCTGCCTCTGTCTCTCTGTCTCTCGGTGTCTGCCACTCTTGGTCTCTGTCTCTGTCTCTCTCTGTTTCTCTTTGTGTCTCTCTCGCTCACCCTCTGCCTCTCTGTCTCTGTCTTTCTCGGTCTCTCCCTCCCTCCCAATCTCCCTCTCTCTCTCTCTCTCTCTCTCTCTCTCTCTCTCTCTCTCTCTCTCTCTCTCTCTCGGTTGCTCTTTTTCTCTCTGTCTCTTTCTCTCTGTGTGTCTCTCTGTCTCCCCCTCTCAGTTTTATCTCTCACTGTCTCTGTCTGTCTCTCTGTCTTTCTCTGTCTCTCTCTGTGTCTCTCTCACCCTGTCTCTCTCTCATTTCTTTTTGTGTCTCTCTCACTGTGTCTCTCTGTCTCTCCCTCCCTCTCTCTGTCTTTCTGTCTCTGTCTCGGTCTGTATCTCTGTCTCTGTGACACAGAGAGACACTGATCTCTGTCTTTCTCTCTCTCTCTTTCTGTCTCTCCCTCCCGCCATCTCTCTGTCTCTGTCTCTCTGTCTGTGTTCTCTGTCCTTCTGTCTCCCTGTCTCCCTCCCTCCCTCCCTCCATCTCTCCGTCTCTGTCTCTGTGTCTCTGTCTCTCCCTTTCCCTCTGAGCGTGCCGTGCGTCTGTGTGCTGAGGGGCCCCGCCTGCTCCCCCCAGGGGCCACAGGAGTGGAGCAGCCCTTGGGAGACCCTGGCCTGCCTGCCCGGCCCGGCCTTCCACTCCCTGTCCCCCGGGGACCCGGCCACAGCCCGGACACGCAGCCTGGCCCCAGCTCCCGCGGGGACAGTGCAAAGGGCCGAGCCCGGGCCGGACGCCCGCGGTCACCCCCAGCTGGACACCCCCATGGTAGCACACAGGCCTTGAGTGCGGCCAAACCCGCCCTGAGCCCTGCCAGGAGCAATCCCGAGCACTGAACCGGGAGTCATCCCCGAGCAGCCCTGGGGCTGGGCCAGAAGCAGAGACGCGGGGAGGGTCCTGGGTGCAGACGGGACAGAGTGTCCCAGGCGGCCGGCACGGCTGACCCCGCACCCGCCCCCCGCCGCCCCGCCCCCACACCGGCCCTGCTGCAGCCCAGAGGGGCCGTCCTGACCCTGCTCAGGAGCCCCCGGTGCAACAGGTGGCCCCGAGGACAGCTGCCCAGGGGCCCAGCACACGGAGTGTCTTTCCTTTTTGCTTTCTGGGTCCCACCCGGCGATGCTCAGGGGTCCCTCCCGGCTCTGCACTCAGGAATGACTCCTGGCCGGTGCTCGGGGCACCCTATGGGATGGTGGGACTCGAACCCGGGTTTGCTGTGTGCAAGGCAAATGCCCTGCCCGCTGTGCTATCACTCCAGGCAGGGGTGTGGGGGGACGGGCCCCAGCAGGAGAGCCCACCCCGCCCCGGCCGTGAGGGAGGGATGCTAACAGAGCCGACCGCCCGTAATCAGCCGCTCCATAAAGTTCAGTTATTCCGCTGTCACTGGCCTGACGCTGCTGTGTCTCGGGGGAGGGTAATTGAATAGACGCAAGCAGGGAGGGGGCGGGCAGGGGGAGGAGGGGGCAGGGGGAGGGAGGGGCAGGAGGAAGGAGGGGGCAGGAGGAGGGAGGGGGTGTGGGAGGGGGCAGGCGGATGAGGGCTGCAGCCTTCCCTCAGCCCAGACCCCTGGCAGGGACGCACTGCGGTGCCTGGGACGTTGCAGCCAAAGTGGAGCCTCGGGCGGCTGCACTGCACACGCCTCACGCCCTCCAGCTTCTGCCCGGTGTCCCAGCTGGGGAAGGTCTCCGCCTACCCTTTTTCCTGGCTGCGTCGTATTCCCCTGCACTCCACAAACACCTCCGTCTGGCCATGCCACCTGCACCCCACACCCGGACTGTCCCCCCGTCCTGCCGGGCCCAGGGGACGCCCGTCTGCGTGGCTGGACACTGCTCGGTGGTGCCTCCCTCCCTGCCTGCCCCTCACGGGGACCGGCTCGCTACAAACTCAGCGCCCAGCGCCTCTGGCCAGGAGTGCCGGCGTGGGGGGAGCCTGGGGGGGCAGGGCAGCCGGGGCAGCCCCCCCCACCCAGGCCTCACACCTGCCTCCTTCCACAGCCAATTCCCCCCCCAGCCCTGCGGCCTGGCAGCTTCCTGCCAGTTTCACCGAGAACAAAACGTACGAGGTGCCGGGCCCGCAGCGTCGGGGAGGGGGAGGGCGGGCGGGGGGCCGCGGACCACCCACGCGCTGGGGCTCTGCTCGCTCTCTCCGCCCAGCCTGCCCAGAGCCACAGCTGCCCGGGACCCGCAGCCAGCAGTGGGCCGGAGAGGGGGCGGCCGGGGACAGACAGACAGGCGGCCCACATGGGGACAGACAGACAGGCGGCCCGCACGGGGACAGACAGGCAGCCCACATGGGGACAGACAGGCGGCCCGCATGGGGGACCCCGCAGTGCCCAGCCCGGCCTGCCCAGCCGCTGCCCCCAGCCTGACGGCGCCCACAGCACCCGGAGACAAGCCGGACTCAGCCGCCCTCACGGTCCTCGGCCCGGCCTGGCCTCAGCAGCCCCCGAGGCCGCCCCTTCATGGGCCATGCAAAGGCACGCATGCACACGCACAGACACGCACAGACACACACACACACTGCACAGTCCTCACTCAGACATGCGCACGTGCACACGCACAAGTGCACAGCACACACACACGTGCACACATTCATGGGTATGCGCAGGCATGAACAGTCGTACATGTGCACATACAGGCAATGCACACATGGCCCAGCACATGTGATCAAGATAGTGGAATGCACGTGTGTGTTTGCATGCGTGCATGTGCACGATCCTACACACGCAGGGAATGCACATGGTCCTACATGTGTGTGCAAGCAGACACCTGCAATGCACGCATACATATGCCCTCAAGTGAGTGGATAAAAGGCCACATGGGCACACATATATGTGTGCAGTATGTACATACAGCACACATGAGCCTATGCTTGTATGTGCTGACACATGCATAGTTATACATGAATGTGCACACGTGTCCACATGTGTGCAATATACAATGCCCACACATGGGTCTACACATGCAATATATAATGCCCGCACATGTGACTAGACCTGCAATAAACACAGCTGTGTATGTGCACACATGCACATGCATGTAATACATGCATATATGTCTGTGCACACAAAACACATATGTGGTTACAGACAAACATGTTTATGCATGTGTGTATATAACTGCACATGTGTCTTGCACGGCTGTGCACACATGCCCACATCACCCCTGCCTAGGTATGTGCATGCACGCTCATACACGCATCATCACGCCTATGCCTGTGCAGGCTCGTGTGTGCATCGCCACGCTCAGGCCTGTGCACGCATGCTCGTACTGCACGTGTGCAAGCATGAGCAGGCCCTGGCGTTCCCTCCATCTCCCCGCGCCCGGACGAGCGCGTCCTATACGCTAGCACTGGCGTGATGGGCCCTGACAGCTCCTGGCAGGCGGCTGAGCCCTGGAAAGCCCCCGCCCCCGTCGGAGACGGCTCTGGGGGGAGGCCCGGGGCTCGGTTACGGAGCAATTAAAGGCCCTGATGGAGTGCGCAGAGCCGGTGATTAATGCCAAGAGGCCTGGTTAATGGGGGCATTAAGTAAACTGCCGGTTAAGGCGCCCATAGATCATCGCCCGCCCCTAATTGGCTCCTGCTCGCCCCCAAGTGCGCACGGACGGCCTGCGCCTGCCAAACGCATCCTTCACGCCCGCCGGCTCCCGGCCCGGACAGCGGGCCCAGGCCAGGCCAGGCTCCGGGCAGCTCATTACACCCGACCGCCCAGGGCCAGGCCCAGGCTGGGGCGGGGAGGGGGGCACGAGGGAGAGCCCGGCCCCAAACCTGCTGCCCACGGGGCCCACAGGACCCAGCAGCCTGAGGCCGGGCATGGACCAGGGCCCCCCC
The DNA here is from genome assembly GCF_027595985.1 of Sorex araneus. Taxonomy (NCBI): domain Eukaryota; kingdom Metazoa; phylum Chordata; class Mammalia; order Eulipotyphla; family Soricidae; genus Sorex; species Sorex araneus. The sequence continues at coordinate 37,423 of NW_026570966.1, forward strand.
CCCCGACTTGGGGTCAGCCCCGGGTCACCGGGACAGACGGACCCACAGACAGTCACGGGGTACCTGTGTGCAGCCCACAGGGCCCGGGGCCGGAGGGGACGGAGGGACCAGGAGGGCCCTGGGGTGGGTCCTCCTCCCTCAGGACCCAGAGTGGGCTGTGGGGTTGTAAGGAGGGGATGGAGGGACCAGGAGGGCCCTGGGGTGGGTCCCCCTCCCCAAGGACCCCAGGGTGGGCTGGGGGGGTGTAAGGAGGGGAGGGAGGGACCAGGAGGGCCCTGGGGTGGGTCCCCCTCCCCCAGGACCCCAGGGTGGGCTGTGGGGGTATAAGGAGGGGAGGGAGGTACCAGGAGGGCCCTGGGGTGGGTCCCCCTCCCCCAGGACCCCAGGGTGGGCTGCTGGGGTATAAGGAGGGGAGGGAGGGACCAGGAGGGCCCTGGGGTGGGTCCTCCTCCCCCAGGACCCCAGGGTGGGCTGTGGGGGTGTAAGGAGGGGAGGGAGGGACCAGGAGGGCCCTGGGGTGGGTCCTCCTCCCTCAGGACCCCAGGGTGGGCTGTGGGGGTGTAAGGAGGGGATGGAGGGACCAGGAGGGCCCTGGGGTGGGTCCCCCTCCCCAAGGACCCCAGGGTGGGCTGGGGGGGTGTAAGGAGGGGAGGGAGGGACCAGGAGGGCCCTGGGGTGGGTCCCCCTCCCCCAGGACCCCAGGGTGGGCTGTGGGGGTATAAGGAGGGGAGGGAGGTACCAGGAGGGCCCTGGGGTGGGTCCCCCTCCCCCAGGACCCCAGGGTGGGCTGCTGGGGTATAAGGAGGGGAAGGAGGGACCAGGAGGGCCCTGGGGTGGGTCCTCCTCCCCCAGGACCCCAGGGTGGACTGTGGGGGTGTAAGGAGGGGAGGGAGGGACCAGGAGGGCCCTGGAGTGGGTCCCCCTCCCCGAAGACCCCAGGGTGGGCTGTGGGGGTGTAAGGAGGGGAGGGAGGGACCAGGAGGGCCCTGGGGTGGGTCCCCCTCCCCCAGGACCCCAGGGTGGACTGTGGGGGGTGTAAGGAGGGGATGGAGGGACCAGGAGGGCCCTGGGGTGGGTCCTCCTCCCCCAGGACCCCAGGGTGGGCTGTGGGGGTGTAAGGAGGGGAGGGAGGGACCAGGAGGGCCCTGGAGTGGGTCCTCCTCCCCCAGGACCCCAGGGTGGGCTGTGGGGGTGTAAGGAGGGGAGGGAGGGACCAGGAGGGCCCTGGAGTGGGTCCCCCTCCCCGAAGACCCCAGGGTGGGCTGTGGGGGTGTAAGGAGGGGAGGGAGGGACCAGGAGGGCCCTGGGGTGGGTCCCCCTCCCCCAGGACCCCAGGGTGGACTGTGGGGGGTGTAAGGAGGGGATGGAGGGACCAGGAGGGCCCTGGGGTGGGTCCTCCTCCCCCAGGACCCCAGGGTGGGCTGTGGGGGTGTAAGGAGGGGAGGGAGGGACCAGGAGGGCCCTGGGGTGGGTCCTCCTCCCCCAGGACCCCAGGGTGGGCTGTGGGGGTGTAAGGAGGGGAGGGAGGGACCAGGAGGGCCCTGGAGTGGGTCCCCCTCCCCGAAGACCCCAGGGTGGGCTGTGGGGGTGTAAGGAGGGGAGGGAGGGACCAGGAGGGCCCTGGGGTGGGTCCCCCTCCCCCAGGACCCCAGGGTGGACTGTGGGGGGTGTAAGGAGGGGATGGAGGGACCAGGAGGGCCCTGGGGTGGGTCCTCCTCCCCCAGGACCCCAGGGTGGGCTGTGGGGGTGTAAGGAGGGGAGGGAGGGACGAGGAGGGCCCTGGGGTGGGTCCTCCTCCCCCAGGACCCCAGGGTGGGCTGTGGGGGGTGTAAGGAGGGGAGGGAGGGACCAGGAGGGCCCTGGGGTGGGTCCTCCTCCCCCAGGACCCCAGGGTGGGCTGTGGGGGTGTAAGGAGGGGAGGGAGGGACCAGGAGGGCCCTGGGGTGGGTCCCCCTCCCCCAGGACCCCAGGGTGGGCTGTGGGGGTGTAAGGAGGGGAGGGAGGGACCAGGAGGGCCCTGGAGTGGGTCCCCCTCCCCGAAGACCCCAGGGTGGGCTGTGGGGGTGTAAGGAGGGGAGGGAGGGACCAGGAGGGCCCTGGGGTGGGTCCCCCTCCCCCAGGACCCCAGGGTGGACTGTGGGGGGTGTAAGGAGGGGATGGAGGGACCAGGAGGGTCCTGGGGTGGGTCCTCCTCCCCCAGGACCCCAGGGTGGGCTGTGGGGGTGTAAGGAGGGGAGGGAGGGACGAGGAGGGCCCTGGGGTGGGTCCTCCTCCCCCAGGACCCCAGGGTGGGCTGTGGGGGTGTAAGGAGGGGGAGGGAGGGACCAGGAGGGCCTTGGGGTGGGTCCCCCTCCCCGAAGACCCCAGGGTGGGCTGTGGGGGTGTAAGGAGGGGAGGGAGGGACCAGGAGGGCCCTGGGGTGGGTCCCCCTCCCCCAGGACCCCAGGGTGGACTGTGGGGGGTGTAAGGAGGGGATGGAGGGACCAGGAGGGCCCTGTGTTGGGTCCTCCTCCCCCAGGACCCCAGGGTGGGCTGTGGGGGTGTAAGGAGGGGATGGAGGGACCAGGAGGGCCCTGGGGTGGGTCCCCCTCCCCCAGGACCCCAGGGTGGGCTGTGGGGGTGTAAGGAGGGGATGGAAGGACCAGGAGGGCCCTGGGGTGGGTCCTCCTCCCCCAGGACCCCAGGGTCGGCTGTGGGGATGTAAGGAGGGGATGGAGGGACCAGGAGGGCCCTGGGGTGGGTCCCCCTCCCCCAGAACCCCAGGGTGGGCTGTGGGGGTGTAAGGAGGGGAGGGAGGGACCAGAGGGCCCTGGGGTGGGTCCCCCTCCCCCAGGCCCAGGTCCCTCTAAGAAGGGCAGACCAGGACACGGGCTCTTGGGACGGGCATTGGGGACCCAGGGCCGGGGCGTCTCCGGCCAGGGGTGGGTGCTGGCTGCCCTTCCTGAGTCCCCCGCAGGGTCGCCGGGCTGCTGGGGGCAGGGGGGACTCGTCGAGGGAGCCGCCCCCACCCAGCCTGAGCAAGCAGCAGCCAAGCAAGGCCAGTGGAGGCGTCGGTCCTCCTGTGGAGGCCGGACCCGGCCCAGGGATCCGAGTCTTCCCAGCAGGGCTCTGAGCTCGGTGCTCAGGACGGGCCGTGGCAAAGACATGGAGCATCCGAGAGAGAACAGCGGAGAGAGACACAGAGACTTTGGGAGAGAGAGACGTGCACACAGATGTACACGCAGACACACTCAGACACACAGACACAGCTGCAAACACAGATGCGTACACATGGGCACACACAGAGAAACATGCTCACATACACAAGTACACACAAACACAGAGAGATACATGCAAGCACACAGAGATACATAGAAGCACACAAAGATATATACACACTCACATATACAGATACATACACGCACACACAGAGACATACACAGATACATAGAAGTACACACACAGATACAAGCACACACAGACATGTATACAAGTATGCACAGGTACATATAAGCACACAGAGATATATAGAAGTGCATACAGATACATACATACACACATATACATACAAGCACACATACAGATACAAGCACACACAGATACATATAAGTACACGCAGAGATACCAGCACACAGAGATACACACAAGGAGACAGAGATACACACAAGCACACAGAGATACACACAACTACACACAGATACATACAAGCACACACAGATCCAAGCACACAGAGATACATACATGCACACACAGTGACATACATGCACACAAATACATACAAGCACACATACAGATACAAGCACACAGAGATACAAACAAGCACACACAGATACATATAAGCACACACAGATCCAAGCACACAGAGATACATACATGCACACATACAAATACAAACAAGCACATAGACACAAGCACACGCAGAGACATATAAGCACACACAGAGATACACACACACACACACGCAGTTGCATACAGCACATACACAGTGCTCCCGGGCTGGAGTCCTCCCTGCGTGGGCCAGGCCGCTGCGAGAGACAGAGAGGGGGGGGAGGGAGAGAGAGAGAGAAAGAGAGGGAGAGAGGGGGGAGGGAGAGAGAGAAGGAGAGAGAGAGGGAGAGAGAGAGGGAGAGAGAGAGGGAGAGAGGGGGAGGGAGAGAGAGGGATAGAGAGAGAGAGAGAGGAAGAGAGAGAGGGAGAGGGAGAGAGAGGGGGGAGGGAGAGGGGGGAGGGAGAGAGAGGGAGAGAGAGGGAGATGGAGAGAGAGGGAGAGGGGGGAGGGAGAGAGAAAGGGAGAGAGAGGGAGAGAGAGGGAGAGAGGGAGAGAGAGAGAAAGGGAGAGAGAGAGAGGGAGAGAGGGGGGAGGGAAAGAGAGAGAGGGAGAGAGAGAGGGAGAGAGACAGAGAGACAGAGACTGAGAGAGATAGAGAGACAGAGACAAGGAGACAGAGACAGAGAAAGACAGAAACAGAGAGACAGAGAGAGACAGAGACAGAGAAAGACAGAGACAGAGAGAGACAGAGACAGAGAGAGACAGAGAGACAGAGAGCGAGGGAGCTGGGCCAGCCTTTGGGTGGGGCTGAGCCCGCGGGCAGAGGAGTCCCGGGCGGGGATGTGCAGAGTGTCCGCAGGCTGTGGGCCCCGGGGGCACCTGAGGCACCCTCCTTGCCCGCTGCCGCCCCGAGGCCGCCGTGCCCCGTGCCCGGCCCCCACCGCATCAGCCTGACGGAAGTGGGTGCGCCAGGCTCTGCCAAGCCCTGTAAAAGTCATGGCGTCCGTCGGCTCCGAGAAGAGGCCGGGACCTCGCACTCAGAACCCGGGAGACGGCGTCAGTCTTCTCCTGCCCGGCACCGCAGGGCCGGGGCTGTGTGTGCGCGTGTGTGTCTCTGTGTGTGTTTCTCGGCAGAGCTTGGGCTGTGTGTGGCTGTGTGTGTCTCAGCAGGGTTTGGGCTGTGTGTGTGTCTGTATGTCTGTCTGTGTGTCTCTGTCTCTGTGTCTGTGTGTCTCAGCAGGGCTTGCTCTGTGTGTGTGTGTGTGTGTCTGTGTGTGTCTCAGTGGGGCTTGGGCTGTGTGTGTCTGTGTGTGTGTGTGTGTGTGTGTCTCAGCAGGGTTTGGGCTGTGTGTGTGTGTGTGTGTGTGTCTCAGCAGGGTTTGGGCTGTGTGTGTGTGTGTGTGTGTGTGTCTCCGCAGGCCAGAGCGGGGTGTGGGCAGTGTGGCCGAGGGCAGCTCTCCCATCCCTGGCTCCCGTCTGCCCGAGCAGCCCCACCCCCGCCCTGGGCGTCAGGGTCCTGGGGTCCCTCCTGCGGCTCTGAGCCCCTCGTGGGGGAGGCAGGACATGACTGTCCCCGGGGTCTGAGAACCAAAGAGGAGCCAGTGAGAGGAGCACGGCTGCAGGAGAGCCAGGGCTGGCCGGGGCGCTGTGGACACCAGTGTGGATGTCCGTGCGGACGTCTGGGGTGGGCATCCGCGTGGACAGACCTGGTGAAGGGGACAGAGTGGGCTGGAGAAGAGAGTGGACAGGTGTGTGGACGGGCGGGTGGACGGGCGGGTGGTCAGGTGGGTGGTCAGGTGGGTGGTCGGTGGGTGGTCGGTGGGTGGTCGGTGGGTGGTCGGTGGGTGGTCGGTGGGTGGTCGGGTGGGTGGTCGGGTGGGTGGACGGGTGGGTGGTCGGGTGGGTGGACGGGTGGGTGGTCAGGTGGGTGGTCAGGCGGGTGGTCGGGTGGGTGGTCAGGCGGGCGGCCAGGTGGGTGAATGGATGGGCAGGCGGGTGGACAGGTGGGTGGGTGGGTGGACGGGTGGACAGTTGGGTGTGTGGATGATGCCATAAGAGTGGATCGGTGGACAAACGGACGGACGGTGGCTGGACGGTGGCTGTCCAGGTAGATGAGTGGGTGAGTGGACGGACACTCTGCCAGAAGGAGGCTGGGGGAGCACGGATGGTGGACAGAGCCGGGGGTCTTGTCGGGACTGACCGGGAAGGTGAGGGGGGTGGGCACGGGCGGCGAGGGGAGGGAGAGACTGAGGCAGAGGCCAGGGCAGTTGCAGGAGCCCAGGGTGGAGCTGCGGGTCAGTCCCGAGGGACAGGCCGGCCGTGTGTCACTCCCGGGGCTGAGGCCCCTGTGAGCACCTGCTGAGGGCCCTGTGAGCACACACCTGCTGAGGGCCCTGTGAGCTCACACCTGCTGAGGGCCCTGTGAGCCCCCTGTGAGCACACACCTGCTGAGGGCCCTGTGAGCACACACCTGCTGAGGGCCCTGTGAGCACCTGCTGAGCCCCCTGTGAGCACACACCTGCTGAGGGCCCTGTGAGCACACACCTGCTGAGGGCCCTGTGAGCACACACCTGCTGAGGGCCCTGTGAGCACCTGCTGAGCCCCCTGTGAGCACACACCTGCTGAGGGCCCTGTGAGCACACACCTGCTGAGGGCCCTGTGAGCTCACACCTGCTGAGGGCCCTGTGAGCACACACCTGCTGAGGGCCCTGTGAGCACACACCTGCTGAGGGCCCTGTGAGCACACACCTGCTGAGGGCCCTGTGAGCACACACCTGCTGAGGGCCCTGTGAGCACCTGCTGAGCCCCCTGTGAGCACACACCTGCTGAGGGCCCTGTGAGCACACACCTGCTGAGGGCCCTGTGAGCACACACCTGCTGAGGGCCCTGTGAGCACACACCTGCTGAGGGCCCTGTGAGCACACACCTGCTGAGGGCCCTGTGAGCACCTGCTGAGCCCCCTGTGAGCACACACCTGCTGAGGGCCCTGTGAGCACACACCTGCTGAGGGCCCTGTGAGCTCACACCTGCTGAGGGCCCTGTGAGCACACACCTGCTGAGGGCCCTGTGAGCACACACCTGCTGAGGGCCCTGTGAGCCCCCTGTGAGCACACACCTGCTGAGGGCCCTGTGAGCACACACCTGCTGAGGGCCCTGTGAGCACACACCGGCTGAGGGCCCTGTGAGCACCTGCTGAGCCCCCTGTGAGCACACACCTGCTGAGGGCCCTGTGAGCACACACCTGCTGAGGGCCCTGTGAGCACACACCTGCCGAGGGCCCTGTGAGCACCTGCTGAGGGCCCTGTGAGCACCTGCTGAGGGCCCTGTGAGCACCTGCTGAGGGCCCTGTGAGCACACACCTGCTGAGGGCCCTGTGAGCACACACCTGCTGAGGGCCCTGTGAGCTCACACCTGCTGAGGGCCCTGTGAGCACACACCTGCTGAGGGCCCTGTGAGCACACACCTGCTGAGGGCCCTGTGAGCACACACCTGCTGAGGGCCCTGTGAGCACCTGCTGAGGGCCCTGTGAGCACACACCTGCTGAGGGCCCTGTGAGCTCACACCTGCTGAGGGCCCTGTGAGCACACACCTGCTGAGGGCCCTGTGAGCACACACCTGCTGAGGGCCCTGTGAGCACACACCTGCTGAGGGCCCTGTGAGCACACACCTGCTGAGGGCCCTGTGAGCACACACCTGCTGAGGGCCCTGTGAGCACACACCTGCTGAGGGCCCTGTGAGCACACACCTGCTGAGGCCCTGTGAGCACACACCTGCTGAGGGCCCTGTGAGCACACACCTGCTGAGGGCCCTGTGAGCTCACACCTGCTGAGGGCCCTGTGAGCACACACCTGTGGAGGGCCTGTGAGCACACACCTGCTGAGGCCCCTGTGAGCCCCCTGTGAGCACACACCTGCTGAGGGCCCTGTGAGCACCTGCTGAGGGCCCTGTGAGCACCTGCTGAGGGCCCTGTGAGCACACACCTGCTGAGGCCCTGTGAGCACACACCTGCTGAGGGCCCTGTGAGCACCTGCTGAGGGCCCTGTGAGCACCTGCTGAGGGCCCTGTGAGCACCTGCTGAGGGCCCTGTGAGCACACACCTGCTGAGGCCCTGTGAGCACACACCTGCTGAGGGCCCTGTGAGCACACACCTGCTGAGGGCCCTGTGAGCACACACCTGCTGAGGGCCCTGTGAGCACACACCTGCTGAGGGCCCTGTGAGCACACACCTGCTGAGGGCCCTGTGAGCACACACCTGCTGAGGGCCCTGTGAGCTCACACCTGCTGAGGGCCCTGTGAGCACACACCTGCTGAGGGCCCTGTGAGCACACACCTGCTGAGGGCCCTGTGAGCACACACCTGCTGAGGGCCCTGTGAGCACCTGCTGAGGGCCCTGTGAGCACACACCTGCTGAGCCCCCTGTGAGCACACACCTGCTGAGGGCCCTGTGAGCACCTGCTGAGGGCCCTGTGAGCCCCCTGTGAGCACACACCTGCTGAGGGCCCTGTGAGCACACACCTGCTGAGGGCCCTGTGAGCTCACACCTGCTGAGGGCCCTGTGAGCACCTGCTGAGCCCCCTGTGAGCACACACCTGCTGAGGGCCCTGTGAGCACACACCTGCTGAGGCCCTGTGAGCACACACCTGCTGAGGGCCCTGTGAGCACCTGCTGAGCCCCCTGTGAGCACACACCTGCTGAGGGCCCTGTGAGCACACACCTGCTGAGGGCCCTGTGAGCACACACCTGCTGAGGGCCCTGTGAGCTCACACCTGCTGAGGGCCCTGTGAGCTCACACCTGCTGAGGGCCCTGTGAGCACACACCTGCTGAGGGCCCTGTGAGCACCTGCTGAGGGCCCTGTGAGCACACACCTGCTGAGGGCCCTGTGAGCACACACCTGCTGAGGGCCCTGTGAGCCCCCTGTGAGCACACACCTGCTGAGGGCCCTGTGAGCACCTGCTGAGGGCCCTGTGAGCACACACCTGCTGAGGGCCCTGTGAGCACACACCTGCTGAGGGCCCTGTGAGCACACACCTGCTGAGGGCCCTGTGAGCCCCCTGTGAGCACACACCTGCTGAGGGCCCTGTGAGCACACACCTGCTGAGGGCCCTGTGAGCACACACCTGCTGAGGGCCCTGTGAGCTCACACCTGCTGAGGGCCCTGTGAGCACACACCTGCTGAGGGCCCTGTGAGCACACACCTGCTGAGGGCCCTGTGAGCCCCCTGTGAGCACACACCTGCTGAGGGCCCTGTGAGCACACACCTGCTGAGGGCCCTGTGAGCACACACCTGCTGAGGGCCCTGTGAGCTCACACCTGCTGAGGGCCCTGTGAGCACACACCTGCTGAGGGCCCTGTGAGCTCACACCTGCTGAGGGCCCTGTGAGCACACACCTGCTGAGGCCCCTGTGAGCCCCCTGTGAGCACACACCTGCTGAGGGCCCTGTGAGCACACACCTGCTGAGGGCCCTGTGAGCACACACCTGCTGAGGGCCCTGTGAGCCCCCTGTGAGCACACACCTGCTGAGGGCCCTGTGAGCACACACCTGCTGAGGCCCCCTGAGCGCACACCTGCGGCCAGGAAGGTCCAGCCACGCGCCGGGGGAGCCTGCGGGCGCCGCCCAACCCTCTGTGGTTGTCAGACATGGCGGCCACAGCGCACGCAGCCCCGAAAGGCCGCAGAGCACTTACGCTCGCTCCTCTCCGCGCCGGGCTCCGCTTGATCTATATTTCATCCCGGCATGAAAAATTCACGACGCTTTTCCCTCACGGGCGAGGGGGAGCCTGTGGCTCGGGGAGAGAAAACAAAGCTAGGAGACGGGGCAGGGGCCGAGCACTTGACTGGGATGCAGCCTCGCGGGTGGCGGCCTTTAGGGCAGCCGGAGGAGAGTGGAAGGAGAGTGAATCAGCCCCACTCGGAGCCGGGAGGGTGCGAGGGAGCTGCCGGGAGCGCGGCCCGTCGCTCGGCCGTCCCTGTGCAGACGCGCGTGGCTCTGGCGTGGGCATCTGTCCGTCGTCAGCGCTGCTCGGGCACAGGGAGGGAGCACCCCAGGGCGGGGTCCCGGGGCCTGCGGACTGGGTCGGCCTGTGTCTTCCTCAACACAGTCGTGTGTGGCTGCCCAGGGGGGGCCACGCTCCAGCTGACCAAGGGGAGGCCATGTCCACCCCCTGTGGGGAAGAGTGTGCGGACGGCGTTCCTCCCGCAGGTCGGAGAGAACTCGGTCAGCAGGACTGGGCAGCCCAGTGTCGGCCAAAATTATATCTCTGGGACAACGGGGAGGAGTCGGGGACTGGGGAGAGATGACAGTGAGAGACAGAGACACAGAGACAGAGACACAGAGAGAGAGAGAGAGAGAGAGAGAGAGAGAGAGAGAGAGAGAGGCAGAGGAGAAAGAAGGGGAGAGAGACAGAGAGTGACAAGAGAGACAGAGACAGAGAAAGATTTGAGGGGGGAGATAGAGAAGGGGGGGAGAGAGAGAGAGAAAGAGAGAGGGGGGGAGAGAGAAAGAGGAGGGGAGAGAGGGAGGGAAAGAGAAGGGGGAGAGAGACAGAGAGTGAGAGAGAGACAGAGATGAGAGAGAGAAAGTGTGAGAAAGAGGAGAGGAGAGAGAGAAAGAGAGAGACAGAGACAGAGAGAGAAAGACTTGAGGGGGGAGAGAGAAAAGGGGAGAGAGACAGAGAGAAAGAGTGAGAGAGGGGGAGAGAGAGAAGGGGGAGGGAGAGACAGAGAGAGAATGAGAGAGAGAAAGCGTGAGAAAGAGGAGGGGAGAGAGGGAGGGAGAGAGAAGGGAAGAGCAACAGAGAATGAGAGAGACAGAGACAGAGACAGAGATGACAGAGAGAAAGAGTGAGAAAGAGGAGGGGAGAGAGAGGTGGAGGGAGAGAGGGAGAGAGAACAGGGACGCAGGGTCAGGGTGCGTACAGCCCCCATGGGTGTGCCAGCAGGTATCATATGTCTGCACGTGTGGCTCTGCGTGTAGAGGAGGGTCTTCATGTTCACCTGGGGGCACGGAAGCGTGGAGAGCTGTGTGTGTATATGCGCGAGTGGGTGAATAGCAGCTGTGAACAGACGGTGAGTCACGTCTGTGTAGGTATGCGTGGATGTGTGTCTGTGGGTATACGCATGGATGTCCTGTCTGTGTTATACATCATACATACCATGCATGATGTGTGCTGTGTGTCTGTAGGTATGCATGACTATCTGTGTTTCTCTATACAGATGTGTCTGTGTGTCTCTGTAGATCTACATGGATGTGGGTCTGTGTTGACATGCGTGGATGTGTGTATGTGCATATAGACACGGATGTCCGTGTCTGTAGATCATCATGATGTGTAGTATGTGTGTGCGTGAATATTTATGTGTGTATACATATGGATGTGTCCATGTGTCTGTGTAGGTACACATGGAAGCCAGTCTGTGTCAATATGGGTGTGTATGTGTGTGTCTGTATGCATGCATGGATGTGGGTCTATGTCTGTGTATGTGCGCATGGACCTGATTGTGTCTCTGTCTATAAGCAGGGATTCTGTCTGTCCATACAAATGCACGGATGTGCGTGTGTCTTTGTGGATGTCCATGGACGTGTCTCTTTAGCGTGACTCTGTGTGGATGTGGGTGCATGCTGGTATGTGTGTAGAGTACCAGTATGTGTGTACAGAGGCGGCTCTCCGTGTCTGGGTAGGTGGGTGCGTGTGCACAGGTGTGGGGGTGCTAAGTATGAATACGTGTCTTTTCCTGCCGCCGCCCACTCCCACCTGCTCCCTCTGGGAATGCTATCGGCAAACCAGTGAAGCTGCACAAGTGTCTACACTGCCTTCCCAGGCTGGGGGCTGCCCCCTGGGTGGCACTGACCCCTGGGCTTTTAATAAAATGTGCAGGGTTGGCTGATGCCCTCCTTGCACCCAGACATCCTTACTGGACCCTGCGTCAAGGATGGATATGAGGCTGAAGAAGCTGACCCCTCAGGGCTGAGGAACCAGCCCCCTCAGAGCTGAGCAAACAGTCCCGACAGGAACTGAGGACCCAGCCCCCCTGAGAGTTGAGGAACCAGCCCGCTCAGGGCTGAGGAACCAGCCTTCTCAGGACTGAGGAACCAACCCCCTCAGGGCTGAGGACCCAGCCCCCTCAGGGCTGAAGAACCAGCCCCCGCAGAGCTGAGGAACCAGCCCTCTCAGGGCTGAGGAACCAGCCCCCTCAGGGCTGAGGAACCAGCCCCCCTCAGAGCTGAGGAACCAGCCCCCCTCAGAGCTGAGGAACCAGCCCCCTCAGGACTGAGGAACCAGACCCCTCAGAGCTGAGGAACCAGCCCTCCTCAGAGTTGAGGAACCAGCCCCCTCAGAGCTGAGGAACCAGTCCCCTCGGGGCTGAGGAACCAGCCCCCCTCAGAGCTGAGGAACCAGCCCCCACTGGGCTGAGGAACCAGCCCCCTCAGGGCTGAGGAACCAGCCCCCTCAGAGCTGAGGAACCAGCCCCCCTCAGAGCTGAGGAACCAGCCCCCACTGGGCTGAGGAACCAGCCCCCTCAGGGCTGAGGAACCAGCCCCCTCAGAGCTGAGGAACCAGCCCCCCTCAGAGCTGAGGAACCAGCCCCCACAGGGCTGAGGAACCAGCCCCCTCAGGGCTGAGGAACCAGCCCCCTCAGAGCTGAGGAACCAGCCTCCTCAGAGCTGAGCAAACAGTCCTGACAGGAACTGAGGACCCAGCCCCCCTGAGAGTTGAAAATCCAGCCCCCACAGAGCTGAGGAACCAGCCCCCTCTTGGCTGAGGAACCAAGGTAGACAGCACAAGGCATGCAAGGGGGTCTGTGACAGGGGAAGCCCAGCCAGCAGAAGGGAGGGGGAGGCAAGACCACCTGCCTGTGCCAGAAGCGTGGGCACAGCGGGGCACCGTGCCCCCATCCCTGTCCTACCATGCCGGATATTCCTCTGGGGTCCACCCCGTCTGCTTCCTTCTGCCGGTCAGACGGCGTCAGGCACCCAGACGTGGCCCCGTGTTCCCTGGACATTGGCAGCGCAGACACAGCCCACAGCAGTGGCTCCCCTGGGCGTGCCCAGCGCGCTGCCCACTGCACCGCCCTCGTCGTCTCCGAGAACCCCAGACACGGGCACAGCCGCCGCAGGACCCCGCCACAGGCTTGCCGCTGCCCTGCAGGCGCTGAGCACCTGCTCACACTCCCCCTCGCCCTCCCCCCGCCGACACCCCCCGCCGTGGCCCGCGCCTCACGCCCGCGTCCGCACGCGCAGGAACAAATATGAGTTCTGATTGAACACGGCTTCCCTGGCCCGTGGTGCCGTCTTTCCTCATCGTGTTCACATGGCTCTGCTTTGTGGCCCAGGCGTGTCTAAAGGTCAGTGTCAAATCAGAGGAGATGGGCGTCCGCGGGGAGCCGCCTGACGCCTGATGAGGGCAGCGGCTGTCAGCCGCGGGGGCTGCGCGAGGGGCCGCTACAAAGCCCGGGCGCACAGGGGGGCTGCCCGCGCCCCCCGCCCCCGCCGCCGGCCCGAAAGGCAGCCGGGGCCTTCAGTCTGAGAGCTGTCAGCCGCCCGCGGCCCAGGCGAGTGCCGGCGGCCAGCAGGTGCCTGTGCCCCTGGAGCCTGAGCCAGTGAACGTCCACCGCGGAGGGCGGGGCCCCCTGGTGCCCCTCGGCTCCTGGTGCTGCAACTCAGGCCGGCTGGGCCCGCCGGGTCTCGGAGCTGCACCCGGCTCCGGGAGGTGGGGGGTGGCACTGCGGGACCCAGAGCAGTGAGTCTGCTTGTGTGTGTGTGTGTGTGTGTGTGTGTGTGTGTGTGTGTGTGCAGCTGTGAGCACGTGCCTCAGTGGAAGCTGCTCAGTGTGGGGCAAGTGGGAGTGTGTGGGAGTGAGACTGACCCCCCTGAGGGGGCCCCAGGCCGAATGAGCACGGGTGAGTGTGTGTGGGGGGCCCGTGGGAGCCAGCACGACAGCACGTGTGTCCTGTGGCTGTGCGGGAGCCGTGTCTGGGCATGTGTGTCCAAGCAGGTGGTAGGTGTGAGTGACGGAGCAGGTGTGAGGGTGTGAGCAGGTGTGGGCAGGTGTGGGCAGGTGTGGGCAGGTGTGGACCAGTGTGAGCAGGTGTGGGCAGGTGTGGACAGGTATGGGCAGGTGTGGGCAGGTGTGGGCAGGTGTAGGCAGGTGTGAGCAGGTGTGGGCAGGTGTGGGCAGGTGTGAGCAGGTGTGGGCAGGTGTGGGCAGGTGTGGGCAGGTGTGAGCAGGTTTGGGCAGGTGTGCACAGGTATGGGCAGGTGTGGGCAGGTGTGGACAGGTGTAAGCAGGTGTGGGCAGGTGTGGACAGGTGTGGGCAGGTGTGCACAGGTGTGGGCAGGTGTGAGCAGGTGTGGACAGGTGTGGGCAGGTGTGCACAGGTGTGGACAGGTGTGAGCAGGTGTGAGTAGGTGTGGACAGGTGTGGGCAGGTGAGGGCAGGTGTGGACAGGTGTAAGCAGGTGTGGGCAGGTGTGGACAGGTGTGAGCAGGTATGGACAGGTGTGGGCAGGTGTGGGCACGTGTGGACAGGTGTGGGGCAAGTGTGAGCCTCAGTGGCCGGGGAGCAGCTGAGAGCAGGGTTTTGTGGCCTGTCTGCTGGGCAGAACACTCCTTCCTCCACCCCCTCCTCCTCCTCCTCCTCCTCCTCCTGCTCCTCCTCCTCCTCCCCCTCCCTCCCCCTCCTCCTCTCTCCTCCTCCTCCTCCCCCTCCCTCCCCCTCCTCCTCTGACTCTCCTGCCCCTCCCCCTTCTGCCTCTCCCCTCCTCTTCCTCCTCTTCCTCCCTCTCCTCCTCTCCTCCCTTCTATCCCTCGTCCCTCTGCCCTCCTCCTCTCTCTCTCCTCCTCCCTCTCCTTCTTCTCCCTCCTCCGTTCTCCCTTCCCTCCCCCTTTCCCTCCCCCTCCTCCCCTCCCCTTCCCCCTAGGTCCCCATCTGCTCCCTCCCCGCCCACCTGCCACCTCGAGAAATGCATCTTATCTCCAACCTGTCATCACACTTGCCCGTAACCACCCACCATCCACACTGGGTCCCGGGACCAACCCGCCTGCGTCAGAGGGTCTCTGAGGGTCTCCGCAAGCCGCAGCCACCGAGAGCAGCTGCCTCTGTGGGACTCAGGTGCACTCTGGGTAAGTGACGCAGTCCAATCCTTTGTCGGGGCTGCATAGTATTCCAGCGTGCAAATGTCACGGCTTCTTGGTCCGTGTCTCTGAGTCGGGCATCTGAGCTGTCCCCCTGCCGTGGCGGTTGTGCGGGACACGGCGGCAGCCCCACATGTGCACTGTCATGATGCGTGTGCGTCTGGGGGAGGGACGCCGGCAGCAAAGCCGCGGGGGCCTGTGGGTCCCCAGCCCTGGTTTCGGAGGAACGTCCGCAGGAGACAGACCCACACCGACCTCTCACCTCAGCGGCCCCTGACCTTGGCAGCGAGGGAGCAGAAGGGGCCACGGGCCACATGCTGGGCACTGCAGTGCTCAGTGGAGTCGGTGTGGCGCCCGGGAGGCTGTGCAGGGGGCAGGGAGCACCCCAGGGGGAGTCTCGCGGGCTGTGCTGAGACTCAGTACTGCCTCCCGGGAGGGCCCGTGTCCTGCACTCGGTGCCGGCACCCCTGGGCTCAGCGGGCCCCTCGCGGCCCCGGCCCGGCTCCCCACCCCGGACCCCCACCCGGACCCCTACCCGGCTCCCCACCCCGGCCCCCCACCCCGGACCCCCACCCGGACCCCCACCCCAGACCCCCACCCAGGACCCCCGCCCAGGACCCCCACCCCAGACCCCCACCCCGGACCCCCGCCCCGCGCGCCCGGCCCGGACCCCCACCGTGGACCACCACCCCGGACCCCCACCCTGGACCCCCACCCCGGACCCCCATCCCAGACCCCCACCCTGGAACCCCACCCCGCACACCGGGCCCCCACCCCGGACCCCCACCCCAGACCCCCACCCCGCGCGCCCAGCCCGGACCCACACCGGGCCCCCACCCCGGACCCCCATCCCAGACCCCCAGCCCTGCCCCCCGCCCAGGACCCCCATCCCAGACCCCCACCCCGGCCCCCCACCCCGGCCCCCCACCCCAGACCCCCACCCGGACCCCCACCCCGCGCGGGCCCCGCCTGCCCCAGCACACGGGGGGGGGGGCGAGCAGCAGCCCCCCACCCCGCCCTGGGGTCGCGGGGGCAGCTCCTGCGGGGCGAGGCTGTGCGCGGCTCCCCCCGCGGACCCCGCGCGCCGGGCGGGTCCCAGGAGCGGCCCCGCGACCTTCCCGGCAGGGGGAGGCGGCGCGCAGCCCCGCTGGGCTCTGGGGCGGGTGGGCGCGGGCGGGCGCGCGTGAGCGAACTCGCGATCAGAGCCGCCCCCGGGCCCGCGCGGGGCTGTTGAATTAAAGATGCGCCGCGCGCAGGGGTGCGGCCTGGGGGGCGGGAGGCGCAGTGAGCGCGGGCGGGCGGGCGGGCGGCTCACGGTCGCCCCGGCGACGGTGACAGTGCTCCTCCTCGTGTCCTCCAAGGCCCCGCACCCCCGGGGGACGCGCACGGGCACCGGGTCCGGCCTTGGTGCGGGAGGAGGTGGACGGGCTCGAGGGGCTGCCGGACCCGAGCTGGGGAGTCCCGGGGGCCTCACGCGGGCAGGGGCGCAGCCGGGCCACGCGCGGTCACCGGGCGGCTCAGGCCAGGGCGTCCCTCCCACGGGGCTTGGCGCCCGGTGAGGACTCAGGCAGGACTCAGCCCCGAGCACCCACCTGCACGGCACAGCAGGCTCCCACTCCCGCCGGAGTCCGACCCCCAGGGTCCTGGGGCCAGCGCCCACCCCAGGCGCCCGCGAGGGGCCCTCCTGCCTCCCCGCCCCCGGGGGCCGCACCCCTCCCGCCCCTGCCGCCCTCTGCCCCGGCCTCCCCCTGGGCCTGCGCCTGCCCCGGGTCTCTTGCACACACGCGTGTGCTGGCCCCGACCGCTGACCGCTCACACCGCGTGTCCTGCAGTCCCTGCGTGTCCCAGAGCGTCTCCTGAGGACGGGCCCCTCCCGCCTCCCCCCCGACTCACGTCTCGGCAGGGCGAGACCCCTGGGCCCGGGCGGCCCCGTCCTCACTCGCACCCGCAGCCCGAGTCCCAGTTGCGTCCTCACCGTCCGTCCCCGGGCAGAAGCAGGCCCTGTGGGACGTTCCCGGCAAGCGAGAGCCCGGGGCCCGCGGGAGCAGAGGCGGAGAAGCAGGGGTGCGGCAGGGCGGGGCCGGGACCCTCCCCACGGCTCTGAGCGCTGGGCTTCCCTCCACGCGACCCGCCGTGCCCCTCCCTGCCGCGCGCACACAAGCGCAGACACGTCCCGGCTCCAGGACTCGGGCCGCGTCCCCGGGAGCACCAGGCCGCAGCACCACCAGGAGGGCCACACCAGCTCTGAGGGCTTCCCTGCGCTCCCGGACACACGAGCCCACCCCAGGGGAGGCGTCTCTGACACAGGGGCCCCGGAAACACAAACACACACACAGACACAGACACACAGGCCCAGGCAGGTCCCAGCAGTGCCCGTTCTCGGGGCCACAGGGAGCACTTCTGCACTCAAGGGCAGATGGAGGGGAATAGTATGCAGCCAGGAAAAGGGGGAGAGCTCGGCACGCACCCCCACTTGGAGGGATGTGGAAGCAGGTGGCTGGGGAGGAAGCCCGGCCTACGTGGGGGTCCCCTGGGCAGGAGACGGCCTGGCGGGCCCTGCAGCAGGGGACTGAGCAATGATGCGGATTCAGGCGGGGTTGGGCGGGGCTGCCACAGGGTGGAGTGAGGTGGGCAGGAGCAGTCGGGTGTCTGTGTGACTCTCTGGGTCTCTGTGTGTGTCTGTCTATGTGGCTTGTGTGTTTGTGTGTCTCTTTGTGTTTGTCTGTGTGCATGACTCTGTGTGTGTGTGTGACTGTGTCTATCTGTGTGTGTGACTGTGCATGGCTGTGTGTGTCTATGTCTGTCTGTATAACTGTGTGTGTCTGTGTGTCTCTGTGTGACTGTGTGTCTATGTGTGTGGCTATGTGTGACTGTGTGTGTCTGGGTGTGTGACTGTGTGTGTCTGGGCTGTGTGTCTATCTGTGTGTGTCTGTGTGTGACTATGCATGTCTATGTGTGTCCATGTCCGTCTGTCTGCATGACTGTGTGTGGCTGTGTGTGTCTCTGTGCATCGCTGTGTGTGCCCCTGTCTGTGTGGATCACTGTGTTTGTCTGTGTCTGTCCATGTGTCTTTGTGTCTTTGTCTCCGTCTCTCTATATTGCTGTGTGTGCCTCTCTGTGTCTCTGTACATCTGTGTGTATGTGTGCCTCTGTGTGTATCTGTCTGAATCTGAGTGTACACCCATCTGAGTGTGTCTGTGTGTCTGTGTGTCTGCGTCTGAATGTGCACCTATGTGTGTGTCTGTGCCTGTGTGTGTCTCTGTGTCTCTTTATGTATGTCTCTGTGTGTCTCTGTATATGTCTGTGTGTATGTGTGCCTCTGTGTGTATGTCTGAACCTGAGTGTACACCCATCTGTGTGTGTGTCTGTGTCTGTGTCTGTGTGTATGAGTCTGATGTGCACCTATGTGTGTGTCTGTGTCTCTTTATGTGTGTCTCTGTGTGTCTCTGTGTATGTCTGTGTCTATGTGTCCGAGTGTGCACCTATGTGTGTGTCTGTGTGTCTCTGTGTGTGTCTGTGTGTATGTGTCTGAGTGTGCACCTATGTGTGTGTCTGTGTGTCTCTGTGTGTGTCTGTGTGTATGTGTCTGAGTGTGCACCTATGTGTCTGTGTGTCTCTCTGGGTTTGCCTGTGTGTGTGTGAGAAAACACGTGCAGAGCTGCAGCACAGACCGTGGGAGTGGCCTCAGGTGAGGCAGCGGGGGGGGGGGCGGGCCGGGCAGGGGGGATTGTCCCTCTGCCCTCAGGGCAGGAGCAGGGCAGGGGCTGGACAGGCCTTTCCTGCCACCACCCCAGGGACACTCACACACACACTCACACACTCACTCAGACACACTCACACACTCAGACACAGAGGACACTCACACACTCAGACACACTCACACACTCAGACACAGAGGACACTCACACACACTCACACACTCAGACACACTCACACACTCAGACACACACTCAGATACTCACACACTCAGACACTCACACACTCACACACTCAGACACACTCACACACTCAGACACTCAGACACACTCACACACACTCACACACTCAGACACACACTCACTCAGACACACTCACACACACTCAGACACAGAGGACACTCAGACACACTCACACACTCAGACACACTCACACACTCAGACACACACTCAGACACTCACACACACTCACACTCACACACTCAGACACACTCACACACTCAGACACACACTCAGACACACTCACACACTCAGACACACACTCACACACACTCAGACACTCACACACTCACACACTCACACACTCAGACACACTCACACACTCAGACACACACACACTCAGACACTCACACACTCACACACACTCAGACACTCACTCACACACTCACACACACTCAGACACACTCAGACACACAGGACACTCACAGTCCCAGCAGACCTGCCTGTGCCGCCGTGTCCTGCTCCAGGGCGTCCGTTGGCCTCATGGGCAGGACGTCCCGACTCAGGCGTCCGTGTGAAGCCCCCTCACTGGGGCCGCCCGGACATTGCCTGACCCTGCGGGGCACTCGGCCCACCCTCACGCACCACCACACACACACACACACACACTCACACAGGACACTCACGCACAGTCACACACACTCACACAGGACACTTACACACACACACAGGACACACACACACAGAGGATACTCATACACAGGACACACGCACTCACACAAAATACACACACTCACACAGGACACCCACACACACAGAGGACACACACACACACTCACACAGGACACGCACTCACACAAAATACACACAGTCACACACACTCACATAGGACACACATACACAGGACACACACACAGGACACCCACACACACAGAGGACACACACTCACATAGGACACACACACAACACACACAGAGGACACACACAGGACACTCACAGACACACAGGACACTCACACAGGACACACACAGGACACTCATGCACAGGAGAAGGACACACACTCACACGGGACACTCACACACACACACACACATGGGTCACTCACACAGACGGGCTGAGCCCCGTGTCTGTGTCCCCAGGACCTGGGGCGGGCGGGGGCGGAGGGGCCCGGGAGAGAGGACGCGGGCGGGGAGGGGGTGTCAGGAGAGCGACGCCTCTGAATGGGCAGGAAACGGCGTCTGATGCGCGGACACGTGAGACAGGACGTCAGGACGGCGGCCCTGGGCTGGGGCTGGGCTGGGTGCGAGAGCCGCTCCGAGCCCGGGTGTCTGCCCTCGCCTCCGGCTGCCGCGTCGGGCCGGACGGGGCTGGAGCCGGAGCCTCACGCCCGCCCCGCGCTTCTCACAGGCTGCGGCTGGGGCGTCCCACGGGGAGTCCCACGGGGCGTCTGGCCCAGGAGTCAGACACAGGGCCGGAGCAGGACACAGGACACAGGGCACAGGGCACAGGGCACAGGGCACAGGGCACAGGACACAGGACACAGGGCACAGGACACAGGACACAGGGCACAGGGCACAGGACACAGACACAGGGCACAGGACACAGACACAGGGCACAGGGCACAGGGCACAGGGCACAGGGCACAGGACACAGGGCACAGGACACAGGGCACAGGGCACAGGACACAGGGCACAGGGCACAGGACACAGACACAGGGCACAGGACACAGACACAGGGCACAGGGCACAGGGCACAGGACACAGGGCACAGGACACAGGGCACAGGACACAGGACACAGGACACAGGGCACAGGACACAGGGCACAGGGCACAGGGCACAGGGCACAGGACACAGGGCACAGGACACAGGGCACAGGGCACAGGACACAGGGCACAGGGCACAGGACACAGGGCACAGGACACAGGACACAGGACACAGACACAGGACACAGGGCACAGGACACAGGACACAGGACACAGACACAGGGCACAGGACACAGGGCACAGGACACAGGGCACAGGACACAGGGCACAGGACACAGGGTACAGGGCACAGGACACAGGGCCGGAGCAGGATACAGGACACAGGACACAGGACACAGGGCACAGGACACAGGACACAGGGCACAGGGCTCTGAGGACACGGGCAGGCGGCCTCAGCCCCCTCCCCACCCTGCCCCTCCCAGCCACACATGACTCACCCCTGTGCCCCAGCCCTCCCTGCCCCGCCCACGCCCGGGCCCCCTCGCGCCCTCCCGCACTCGCTACCCGGAGCTGCAGGCACGCGGCCGCCTGCTTCTGCGCCCGGTACTCACCCACGGGCTCACGCCGCCACTCGCGCTCCCGTGCAGTCACTCCTTCACGCGTGCACAGGCCAACCTTTCACAGACAGCCGTGTTCAGGGGCACCCGGCTACTGGCCCGCTTATCCCCCGTTCATCCGCTGTCTCCTCTCTCACCCGCGCACCGACCCGCCCTCCATTCACCCGGAGCGGCCCTCCCATTGGGGCCCAGTCATCCATCACCGTGGCCGACTCGCCAGTACCCTCGGTGCCCCAGGCTTCCTCAGCCCCTCACGCACGCCTGCCTTCCACTCACACACACACACACACACACACACACACACACAGAGACACACACACACTCACACACACACTCACACACAAACACACTCACACACACACTCACACAGACACACACACTCACACACACACACACACACACGTGTGTGCCTGTCGTTCACGTGTGCATGTTTATTCACTCGTTTCTTCTCCCTCTGTCACGTTGCCCCCCTCTCGTCCTGGTGCCCAGCTGACGGGCGTGCCCTGGACGCTCAGGGGCCAGTGGTCAGCAGCACGTGCCACAGGCATTCTCCGTGCCCAGGCCGCGGGCCGAGCACACACGTGCTATCTTTGGGTGCGGGGGAAGCAGCTTCTGGAGGAAACCCACCGAGGGTGCCTGTGCCGGCCAGGGGTCCCCGCAGCCCCAGGACCCTCTGCCCCTCCCGGTCCCCTCACCCCAGGACCCTCTGCCCCTCCCGGTCCCCTCACCCCAGGACCCTCTGCCCCTCCCGGTCCCCTCACCCCAGGGCCCTCTGCCCCTCCTGGTCCCCACAGGACCGTCTGCCCCTCCTGGTCCCCTCACCCCAGGACCCTCTGCCCCTCCCGGTCCCCTCACCCCAGGACCCTCTGCCCCTCCTGGTCCCCTCACCCCAGGACCCTCTGTCCCTCCTGGTCCCCGCACCCCAGGACCCTCTGCCCCTCCTGGTCCCCTCACCCCAGGACCCTCTGTCCCTCCTGGTCCCCGCACCCCAGGACCCTCTGCCCCTCCTGGTCCCCTCACCCCAGGACCCTCTGTCCCTCCTGGTCCCCTCACCCCAGGACCCTCTGTCCCTCCTGGTCCCCGCACCCCAGGACCCTCTGCCCCTCCCGGTCCCCTCACCCCAGGACCCTCTGCCCCTCCTGGTCCCCTCACCCCAGGACCCTCTGTCCCTCCTGGTCCCCGCACCCCAGGACCCTCTGCCCCTCCTGGTCCCCTCACCCCAGGACCCTCTGCCCCTCCTGGTCCCCGCACCCCAGGACCCTCTGCCTCTCCTGGTCCCCGCACCCCAGGACCCTCTGCCCCTCCTGGTCCCCGCACCCCAGGACCCTCTGCCTCTCCCTCCCAGGCTCTAAGCACACACCAGCCTGCCAGGGCCCGTTTCCGTGGGAGACACTGCCACCCCGTGGCCAATGCGGGACACAGCCCCCGCCACAGCACACAGGTGGGCTTCCTGACTGGAGAGCAGCTGAGACACCTGCGTCGTCCTGAGATCCCTGCACGCGTGCACACACATGCACACATGTGTGCACACACATGTGTGCACACACATGCACACATACGCGTGCACACATGCGAGCACACACATGCACATACACAGTCTCACACATGCATATACACGTACACACATACACATGCACACTCACAAACATGCACACATGCATGCACACATGTACTCGCACACACAACATGCACACGCACGCATATATACACATACATACTTCAACACGCACACATACTCAAATACACACATGCGCAGACACAAACATACTCAAAAATACTCTGGCATACACTCAAACACACGCGCACACACACATGCGTACTCAAACATGCACACTCTCATGGGAATTTCCCTCAGGACAGAGTGTCAGGGTGGGCACAGCTGACCCCCCAGCCCGTTTCCAGGGGCTCAGGCACACAGGTGAGCAGAACCCCCCGGGTCCCATTGTCAGTTTGGGGGACTCAGGTGAGCAGAACAGCCCTCAGGGGTCTTCTGGGTTCCAGGGCCCCAGAGAAGCAGAGCTCTGACAGATGGGCAGGAGAGCCGGCCCCCTCTCAGGGCGGGCCCCCTCTCAGGGCGGGCCCCCTCTCAGGGAGAGCCCGGGTGCGAGGAGAGCCGGCCCCTCTCAGGGCGGGCCCGGGTGCGAGGAGAGTGGGCCCCCTCTGAGGGTGAGCCCGGGTGCGAGGAGAGCCGGCCCCCTCTCAGGGCTGCTTGGAGCCTGTGGGTGAGTTTGGGCAGCAAGTGGGGGCAGCACACGTGCGGGGGGCGCCAGGCCCCACCCGGTCAGGAGCTGGCCCAGCTGGAGTCCCCGGGAGAGTGGCCGGCCCCGCCCGCTGCTCTGACAGGAAACCAAGGCCTGCACGGGGAGGTGGGAGCATCGCTAGAGGGAAACAGGTGCCGGTGATGGGGACAGGGAGGGCCAGGGGACAGGTGAGGGCACCGGGATACGGGTGTGGGTCAGGGGACAGGTGTGGGCCAGGGGACAGGTGAGGGCCAGGATACGGGTGTGGGTGATGGGGACAGTGAGGCCCAGGGGCAGGTGAGGGCAGGGGCAGGTGTGGCCGAGGCTGCCCTGGAGACGGGCTGCTCTGGCTGCCCGTGTGTGCAGGCAGGGCCCAGGCTGACGTGGGGCAGGTGCTGGCGCCTGCTCTCGGGGTCCCCCTTCCCGGGGGGGGGGGTGGGGCAGGCTGGCTGTGTGGCCCCAGGGAAGGAGGCTGAGACGCAGACCTGCGGCCCGGGCACAGCCGCACACACGAGCCCCCGCAGGCGACGCTCCCCCCCCCCCCCCCCCGTCATGCGGCAGGCGGGCAGCTGTGTCCCAGGGTGGACCCTGCCCTCACCCTCTGCCCGGGACCGGGTGTCTCCCAATCCTGGCTTTGTTAGCAGCATCTCTCAGCACGGCCGCCCGGCAGGGCTGGGCATCTCCCCGCACCCGGCCCAGCGGCAGGCGTGCGGCAGGCCCTCCCGGCACTGCCCTCTGTGCGCAGGGGAGGAGCCGGGAGGGGCGAGAGGACCGGAAGCGGGAACAGCACCTCCTGGGCACGGAGCTGCCCCCAGGGCCGCAGGGGACCCCGCACCCCCCAAGGCCCCCAGCCCGCGAGGGGCTGCCCTGGGCAGGCCAGGGCCGAGCAGAGCCGGGCGTGGGCTCCCAAGCCCCAGCTGTGCCCGCCCAGAGAAGGCGCCGGCTCTCGGGGAGCGGCCCAGCGGACGCCGGGTCGGGTCAGGACTGCTTCACGTGTGCGCAGGACATGCTCCAACACAACCCTGGCAACTGCAGGACCCGCCAATGTGGGGGCGGGGTCACGCGTGAGGCCAGGCGTGAGCCAGCCCGGAGGGGCAGATCCCCGGGCTCCGTTCTACAGTGCTCACGGCGGGGCCAGTCCTGCCCAGAGAGGCACAGCTGCCCGCTGGGGCCACACCCAGGACCCCTCCCTGGCCCCACCTGAGCGAGGCCGGCGGCCTGCAGGGAGCAGCCCCGTGTGTGGAGACGGACAGGGAGGGCGCAGGCACACACCGGGTGGGAGGGGGCGAGGGGCGGGGCAGGGGCAAGGGTGGAGGGACGCGGAAAAGAGACTCGTGTGCAGAGAGCAGGACCTCCACCCCGGGAGCCTGGCGCAGGGCCCTGAGGTCACAGAACCCGCCAGCTTGGCCTGGTGCCGTGACTTCCTCCCGCTGCACACCCTGCGTGGCTCTCACACACACACACACGTGCACACACACACACATGCATACACACACGCACACACAAACACATGCATACACACACACACTCACACACATATGCACACATGTGCGCGCACACGCACACAAGTCACGTGCATACACACACTCACACACATGCACACATGTGCACGCACACGCATACAAGGCACATGCATACACACACTCACACACATGCACACATGCACACACAGGCACACACACGCACGCACACACATGCGGGCCGGGCATGCACCAGGGCTCTGCACAGAGGCGGTTGGGGTGGCAGCCACCCTCTCCCGGGACGGCGGCTCCCGAGCAGGCCTGGCCATGTGGACCCGCAGTCTGTGCCCGTGTGGACCCGCAGTCTGTGCCCACGGCCCTGGGAGGGGGCCGGGCCCACCCCCTGCGCTGCTCAAGTGTCTTCACGAGCTCGCCAGGGGCCGGAGTTTCCCGCCTCAGCTCGCTGGGCAGAAGCCGCCCTCGGCGAGGGCCGCGGGGCCGTCAAGGACGTTTGCGACCCCCGGGACCACCCCCTGCCCGCCCTCTCTGCGGGGCCTCCCCACACGCAGGGAAGGGTGCGGGGAGCCCGTGTAACTGCCGGTGTGCGGGGTCGGCGCGGACGGGCCGGGCGCGGGTCTCCGCCCCCCTGCCCTGCTCCCGGGCCGCCGCACCCCAGGCCGGGAGGGACGGGCGCGGGCAGCCCCTCTCCGGGCCCGCACAGGGAACCCCACTGGGGGGCCAGGGCCTGCGGGCACTGGGCTCCGCCCCCTCGGGGCTCCTCCCCCTTGGGACTCCTCCCCCCTCTGTGGGCCCCTCCCCCTAGCTGTGGGGCTCCTTCCCCCCAGCCCCCCTCCTCCCCCTCCCCCCGGACCCCTTCCTCCTCTCCCCCCCCCGCCCCCGGCTGGGAGCTGCTGGCCCGGCCCCGCCCTGGCCCCACTCCTGGCCACTTGGGTGGCCAGGAAAGAGCACTGTCCGCGAGCACCCGCGGCCCGGCCGGCTGCTGCAGGAGGAGACGGAGGGGGGCCTGGGGTCCCCGGGAGGAGGGTCCTGGGGTCACGGGCGGAGCAGCCAGGGCCCCCGGAGCCTGCCCCGCTCGCCGCCGCCCAGGGACACGGAGGAAGCGGCTCCCGCCCGTCCGAGCGGTGAAGCCCACCCCGAGGGGGAGGGTGCGGGCGCCCACCCGGCCCTGGCAGGCGGCCCCTCGCCCACAGCAGCAGGGGCGAGGGAGGGGCGAGGGGGCGAGGGGGCGAGGGAGGGGCGAGGGGGCGGGCCCCCCTGGGAAGGGCCCTCCCCGGGGGTGTGGGGGCGGGGTCACACCCAGGGCTGGGCGGGCCCCCGGGAAGGGCCCTCGGTGGGGTCTTGGCGGGGCCCCAGCCGGGGCCGGGCACTGCGGATCGGGAGGCGCGTCCGTCCGTCCGTCCGTCCGTCCGTCCGTGAGTCCGTGTGTCCGTGTGTCCGTGAGTCCGTGAGTCCGTGCGTCCGGCCGACAGGACGCGCCGGCTGCGGCTCTGCCCGGGAGAGGAGGGTCCCCGCCGGCCCCACAGGACGTGCCGAGGGCTCAGGGCCCGGCGCCCACCCCAGCTGCCGGGGGTCCCGGAGCCCCCAGGGCCCAGGGCGGAGCCTGCAGCCGTCCCCGGAGACCCTCAGAGGGTCGCACCGCTCAGTCAGGACTCGGGCCTCACGGGGGGCGTCCCTCCGCCTGCCCGGGGCTGCCCTGGGGTCTGCGCGTCCCCGTGTCCCGGGGAGGGCGCGGGGCGGGGGGAGGCAGGACGCGCCCCTCCCTGCCCCTCCCCTGCAGGACGCGCCCCCCCAGCCCCCCCCACCCCGCCTGCAGGACGCGCCCCCCAGCCCCTGCCCTGCGCCCCGCCCGCAGGGGCCCGTGCCGGAGGGCCGGCCCCAGGGTGCAGAGTCGGACCCGCGTGTCTCTGAGGGGCCCCGCCCCCCACACGGACGCCCAGTTCCCTCCGGGCCGGGGCGGGCCCTCCCCCCCAGCTCCCGGGGCGCCAGCGTCCCTGGGGGGTCGTCCCGCCCGTCTGCCCCGCCCCCTGCCCAGGGCTTGGTCCCGCGCACAGCAGGGGCGAGTGCGGAGCCGGGTGCCCACCCCGCCGGGCCCGCGTGGGGCTCGGGTCCGGTCCTGTGTCCCCGGGGGCGGGGTCCTCTCGGCGGGGTCTGCAGCCGCGCTCGGCCCACCCTGCGCAGTGCCCGCTGGCGCCCACGGTCCCCCCGGGGACTCCGGGTCCCCCCTGGCGCGGAGGGGGCACGGGCAGGCCGGGCGGGACGCGGGGTCTCTGCAGCAGGGGCCTGGGGGGCAGGGCAGGGGGAGGGGCGGTGCCCGCCGGGCGGCTCCCCTGGGCCCCCGCACAGAGCCTGGGGCCGGGCCTGCTGGGGTCCGGGGCCCTGTGGGTGCGGGGCCAGGAAGGGTCGGGCCCGCGGGGTCCCCCTGCGCCTGTGGCCCGCAGGAGCCGCCCTGAGGACACGCCC
Source organism: Sorex araneus (assembly GCF_027595985.1). Lineage (NCBI taxonomy): Eukaryota > Metazoa > Chordata > Mammalia > Eulipotyphla > Soricidae > Sorex > Sorex araneus. Next base: position 64,716 of record NW_026570966.1, read on the forward strand.
CGCTCGCAGCCCCGCCCCAGCCCCGCCCCAGGCCCCGCCCCGGCCCCGCCCCAGCCCCGCCCCACGCGGCAGGGCCGCCCGCCTGGGCACAGGTCAGCAGCAGGGACCAGGCTCACGGCCGGCAGCCCCAAGTGGTGGACACTGCCTGCTCCTGCAGTGGGCGGCCCGCCAGGGCCTCGGGTCTGGGGTGAGGGAGCCCAGGCCTGCGGGTGTGTGTGGAGCTGACCCCAGGCCTGCGGGCGTGTCGGGGCAGGTACAGTGACCCCCGGCCTGCGGGCGTGTCAGGTGGGGTACAGTGACCCCAGGCCTGCAGGCGTGTGCGGAGGTGACCCCAGGCCTGCGGGCGTGTCGGGGCAGTTCCAGTGACCCCAGGCCTGGGGCGTGTCAGGTGGGGTACAGTGACCCCAGGCCTGCGGGCGTGTGCGGAGGTGACCCCAGGCCTGCGTGTCGGGGCAGTTCCCGTGACCCCGGGTGCGGCAGGCGGGCGCCCTTGCCCTGTGTCTGCTGTGTGTGGGCGTCTCCTGGGAGCCGGCGCTGAGTGACAGGTGGCAGCTGCCCCAGGCCCAGGCCCGTGACCCCGGGTGACCTTTCCGTGTATACCAGGGGGCGCCCGGCAACCGCACAAACACCGCCGGGCGGTGTCCTGAGGGCAGAGCAGGGACCTCCCCAGGCCCCGGGTGCTCCTGCCCCCGCGCCACCCCCACGCCTCTTCCCTGGGGTTTGGGGCCCGCACTCGGTGGCGCTCGCCTACCCCAGCCCTGCACGCGGGACGGCTCCCAGGGGGGCCCCCACGCGGGGATCGAGCGCAGTTCCCTGGTGCCGGGCTGAGCGCCGCCCACTGTGCTCTCTCTGGCCCCAACTCCCCCCCTGCCCACACCCCCCTCTGCAGAGGGGTCCTGGGGCTCGGGGCGGGGCGCAGGGGGGAGGGGGGAGGGACACGCGGAGAGGCACTGGGTAGGCGGGGAGGGGGGCGGGGCGGCTGCTGGGACGTGTGGACGGCAGGAGTCTGGGCAGCTGCAGTGGACAGCAGACGGGGAGAGCCCAGGGCCTGCTTGGGCCGGGGAGGGGGGGCCAGGGCAGGTCCTGCCTGAGAGTGTGCCCAGCTGTGGACGCTGCTCTGGGGACAGTGCTCGGAGCTCCTGCGCACCCTTCTGCGAGCTGGCAGAGCCAGGCCCCGCTGGCCCGGCGGGAACAGAGCCGGGTCTCCCCAGAGCCTCTCGCCCGCCCCTCCCCGCCTGACCCGGGGCCCTGCTGACCCCCACTGGGTGCCTGTGCAGACCCCAGGGCCGCCCCTCCGCTGGCCACCACCCCGGGGCCGGGCGCAGAGCAGGAGCCCCAGGGCCGGCCCCCCGGTACGAGCGGGCGCCCCAGGACGGCCTCCCGCGGGGTCTCCCGGGCAGGCCTGCAGGGTCTGCAGGGCCCAGGGGCTGGGAGGGGCAGGACTGGACAGGAGTGCAGGCGGACGGGGACGGAACCGAGCGGCCGACCCACAGCTGGCCCGGACGGGCACGACCCCGAGGCCCCGGGAGGCTGCAGGGAGGGAGAACAGGCACCGGACAGCAGGACCCAGGGAGGAAGGTCCCTGCAGCCTCACCCCTGCAGCCTCACCCCTGCAGCCCTCGCCCCTGCAGCCTCACCCCTGCAGCCCTCTGCCCTCCACCCCACACCCTCCACTGTCCCGCCACCCCACCCTCCTTCCTCCACGCTCCATGCTCCCCTCCACCCCTGCATCTCTCTACCTTCCACCCCTGCATCTGTCTCTCCCCACCCTCCACCTTCCACCCTTCGTCTCTCCACCCTCTACCCTTTATCCTTCACTCCACTCCCTCCCCTCTCCACTCTACCCTCCACCCTGCATCTCTCTCCCCTCCACCCCTGCAGCTCTCTACCCTCCACCCCTGCCTCTGCCCCTCCACCTCTCCACTTTCTGTCCTGGCTTCACCCTGCACCCCTCCCCCTCCACCCTCTGCTCTGCCCTCCACTTTCCTTCCCCCATCTCTCTACCCTCCACCCCTCCATCCCACACCCCTTCCCTCACCCCTGCACCCCTGCCCTGGTGTGCTTGGCTGCTGTGCTGGGGCAGAGCAGCGTCCACTTTCCCAGGGGCCAGGGGCGTGCGGGTCCCCGGGGACGTGTGGCCCAGAGCAGGTGAGCGTGGGGGCAGAGTACACCAGCACCCCGCCCCATCAGTGCCTCCCCAGGACCCTCCTGACGCTGCTCGTCCCGGACCCGGAACCATCGAGGGAGAACCGAGACCACCAAGGTCCTCCTGGGGAGGGTCACGCGCCCCTCGGGCTGCGTCTGGGGCCTCCCCGGGCAGATGGTGCAGAAGGGGGGGCCCCTCAGGGCTGGGTCCAGGCCCCCAGGCCTTCCCGGCACCCTCTTCACAACACCACACACACACACACACACACACACACACACACGCACGCACACACACAGAGTCAAGGCCTGGTCGGCTGTCGTTCCCCCAGAGCCCACAAGGTGGCGCCAGATCCACAGCGCCTGTTGGCTGGACCGTCCCCGCGAGAGAGGCCAGCCAGGCTGTTCCAGTCTCCCCCGGATGGCGGAGCCTCCGGTCTGCCTAAGGAAGGGGCGGGGGGGGGGGGGGCCGCACACAGGCTGGAGGCCCAGAAGCACCCGGCGCCCAGCCTGGGAGGCAGGGGTGAGGGAAGAAGGGGGCGGGGTGTTTGCAGGTCCCCAGGGATGGCCGCCGTCCCGTGACTCGTCTCCCCCCCACCCTGCGGCTGTCTGCACCGCCCTTCCCAGGGGCAGGGCCCAGGCTGCAGGCAGAGACTCGAGGCCCGTGCAGGGGGTGGGGCGACACCAGCCCCATGGTCGGGCGAGGAGTCGGGGTCAGCACTGACAGGTGCCCGGCTGGGGCTGGGGGGAGCCCGGGGGGCTCTGGAAACACCCACCGCCACACGGCCCTGCAGACGGGTGCGGAGGACACGGGTGCGGGGCGGGTCTGGGCTCCTGCCCCTGGCTGATCGGGGAGCACTGTCCCCCGAGGCTGTGCCCGTGAGCAGGAGCCTCCGTGGAGAGGAGCCACACTTGCTCCTGGGTCCCGAGGGGGGACCCGGCGATGCCCCGTGAGGGCGGCTGGGCGGGAGGCAGGTGATGAGGGAGAGGGTCCCCGGGGACACCAGGGTCACGGCACAAGGTCCCCCGGGAGCAGAGCCACGCGGCCCCCTGCTTCCTGGCGGGGCCTGTGGCCCGGGAGCACTCTCAGGCTGAGTCCCGAGTGGGGCGAGATGGCGGCGCCTGGCTCCACACCGCGGGGCGGGGGTCAGCAGGCGCACGGCCCGGTCCCACTCGGGGGTCTGCGGGAACTGCCTCTGGGCAGGCGAAGTCGCCAGGCTCTGCCTCAGGACACCGGCTCCTGCCCTGTCAGGAGGGCACAGAGACGGCGGGAGGGAAGAGATGGCGGGAGGGCACAGAGACGGGCGGGAGGGGGCAGAGACGGGCGGGAGGGGGCAGAGACGGGCGGGAGGGCACAGAGACGGGCGGGAGGGGGCAGAGACGGGCGGGAGGGCACAGAGACGGGCGGGAGGGCAGAGACGGGCGGGAGGGCACAGAGACGGCGGGAGGGGGCAGAGACGGGCGGGAGGGCACAGAGACGGCGGGAGGGCACAGAGACGGCGGGAGGGGGCAGAGAGACGGGCAGGAGGGCAGAGACAGGTGGGAGGGCACAGAGACGGCGGGAGGGGGCAGGGAGACGGCGGGAGGGCACAGAGACGGGCGGGAGGGGGCAGAGAGATGGCGGGAGGGCAGAGACGGGTGAGGGGGCACAGAGACGGGCGGGAGGGGGCAGAGACGGGCGGGAGGGCACAGACGGGCGGGAGGGGGCAGAGACGGGCGGGAGGGCACAGAGACGGGCGGGAGGGCACAGACGGGCGGGAGGGGGCAGAGACGGGCGGGAGGGCACAGAGACGGGCGGGAGGGCAGAGACGGGCGGGAGGGCAGAGAGACGGGCGGGGGGGCAGAGAGACGGGCAGGAGGGCAGAGAGACGGCGGGAGGGCAGAGACGGGCGGGGGGCTGCTCCAGGGCCCAGCCAGCCCACAGCACCCAGGGCACACAGCCGCTCTCTGAGCAGGCACACCACGCCTCAGCATGTGCAGACACCACGGGTCACACGTGCAGACACCACAGGTCACACGTGCAGACACCACGCGTCAGTGTGTGCAGACACCACGTGTCACTGTGCGCGGAACATGTGCAGAAGAAACATGATACGGCGTGTGCACAGACAGCAGGTGTCTGTGTGCAGAGACAGCACATGTCAGGAGGGGGGAGGAGGAGGGGGGAGGAAGGGGGGAGGAAGGGGGGAGGAGAAGAGGAGGAGGAGGAGGAGGAGGCGGGGGCTGAGGAGGAGGCAGGGCTGTGGGGCGAGGGCAGGGGTGAGGTGCAGCCGGAGCCAGGGAGACCCCCCTCCCTCCCCCCGCCCCCCCACCCCGTCCTGCCCTGCGTGAGGCTGGGCTCGGGCCGCAGGCTGGGTCAGGCCCGGGAGGCCGCTGCCCGTGGTTCCGATTCAGCCCTGAAGGCGGGGGGCGGGGGGGGAGACACAGGGGCAGCCCCCCCCCGCAGCTGCTGTAGGGCTGAGGCGGGCAGACAGGAGCCCGCAGGACAGGCCCTCACCCCTGCTGCCCGGAGAGCAGGTGCCCGCGGACAGCACCGGGGCCTGGGTGGCCCCGCCCGGCCGTGCTGGCGTGTCCCCGAGCCCGGCCTGTCTCCCGGCGGGGGCGTGCCCCTTCCTGCGCCCGCGGGCCGGGCAGCAGCTGCTGCAGGGCCGCACTGACCCTCCCGTCCCCCGCGCGGGAGTCTGGATCCGGGTGGCCGGAAGGGCCCCTGCGCCCGCCCACGCCCGCCCACGGCTGAGCCCGCAGCCCCCGCCTGTCCGTCTGGGCCTCTCGGGGGCACCCCAGCCGCGGGGACCCTCCCCAGGCCCTTTGTCCCGGCTCCAGCTGCCCGCCAGGACACAGCACTGTGGTGACGTGTGTTCGTCACCCGCCTCAGGCGCGACTGGGGACCTGGGCTGACCGGGAGGCCCAGGGCTGGGGGACAGACCCGAGCCCTGCAGCGGGGGAGGGGCCGGGCACTTCCTGGGCCCCCGGCCACCCCCGAGGGCCAGCAGGGACAGTCTCCCCGCGGGCAGACGCAGGGCAGCGTCCCCGAGCAGTTCCGGGAGTCTGCGGAGCAGGCTCTGTGGCGGGGCCACCCCCACACTGATGTGGTCTGGGGGCTGAGCCCAGGACGCGCCTGACCCCAACTGTGGGGCCACGGGCACGCCCAGCACGGGACTGTCCCCGAGGGTTGTGGCACGCCCAGCACGGGACTGTCCCCGAGGTGGTGACGCGTGTCCTCCGTCACCGGCCTCAGGCCGCGGGCACGCCCAGCACGGGACTGTCCCCGAGGGTTGTGGCACGCCCAGCACGGGACTGTCCCCGGGGCCTGCTGCCTGCCCCAGGTGACGGGCCGTGTGTGGGGCCAGGCCGGGTCTGCAGGCCTCACCGCAGTGCTGGGTGTGCCCGCCTCTCGCACTCGGGCCCTCTGAGGGGACTCTGTGGCCGGGGTCAGCCTGCCCCCGGGTGGCGAGGCCTCTGCCCCTGGCTCTGCCCGGCGGGGGCTGGCCTGTGGGAGGGGGCGCTGGCCTAAGAGTGGCCTCAGCAGGGCCGAGCGGGGACGCGGCTCTCTGCTGCCCCCTGGTGCCCGGGGCCTGCGCGGTCCTGGGGCAGAGCGTCCTCGCCGGCCGCCCCCCTTCTGTGCGGGCACGGACCCCGGGCAGGGCCGCGGGCAGAGCCTGAACAGGACGGCCGGGCCCACGCTGACCCGAGCAGCGGTGTGCGGGGGTGGACACGGCGCGCCCGCGGAGAGCGGCCCGGGAGGGCGCCTGGGGAGGGCGGTGCGGTGGGCGGACCCCGCCCGGGACCCCCGCCCAAGGACCCCCGCCCGGCCCAGGGCGCCCGCAGAGGGCGGGGCCGGTTCCGAGAGAGCAGGAGGGCCCGGGCCGGCCCGCGTGTCCCTGGGCCCGGCTGGCCTCGGCCCCCCGCACTCCCGACCCGCCAGCTAAAAAGGGACAGAGCCCGCCGGCCCACCCCCCACTGCCCTGCCCAGCACCCAGCCCCCTGCCCTGCCCCCCGCCCGCCCCCCCCACTGCCCTGCCCGCCCAGCCCCCCTGCCCTGCCCCCCGCCCGCCCCCCCCACTGCCCTGCCCGCCCAGCCCCCTGCCCTGCCCCCCGCCCGCCCCCCCCACTGCCCTGCCCGCCCAGCCCCCTGCCCTGCCCCCCGCCCGCCCCCCCCACTGCCCTGCCCGCCCAGCCCCCTGCCCTGCCCCCCGCCGCCCCCGCACAGCCGCCCTAATCCCGGCCAGCTGCCCGCCCGAAATAGCGGCCGTGCGCGCTATCAGGTGTCCGGCTGCAGGGGCCGCGGGTGCCCGGACGCTTTGAGAGTGTTGAAAGGCAGGGGCCGCGCCAGGAACAGCCTCCCCGGGGCCAGGGCGCCCACCAGGGCAGCTCACGGGCCGGGGAAGGGGCCGGCAGCCCCCGCCGAGCCCCCCTGCAGACACACGGCCGGGACCTCCTGCCGCACAGCCGGGCCTCCCGCACCCTCTCGCACCCCTGCCACCAGCAGACCCACGCTGCCCACGCTGCCAGCCGTGGGCCCTGTGTGCCGTGGCCGGGCCCACTCCCCCAGTTCCCTGGCCTGCTCGCCCGAGTCCCCCGCCCGGCCCGTGTCCCCCGCCCCGCCTGCCCGGCCCTGTGCTCTGAGCCTGTCCCGGCCTCTGCCCCGGCCTCGTGCCCCCTGGCCACCGCACGGCCCGCACCCCGTCACGCACCCCAGCGGAAAGGGAGGACTCCTCGCCCCAGGCCATGCACGTCAAGGGCATGTGGCCCGCGGGAGCCGACGTGTGCTGGCGGGCCGGGAAGGTGGAAGTTTCCGGAACCGGCCGCTGCAGTGGGAGACTGAGATGGGCAGCAGGGGCCCAGGGTGTGCAGACCCCCGGGAGAGGAGGCCTCTGCCCCTGTCCAGTGCGGCCACTGCTGCCCCCACGCAGGCTCCAGGCCCTCGGCCCCCACGCCTCAGCCCTGCACCCAGGGAAGGTCTCGCCCCCGAGACGGCCGAGACAAGCACTGTGCAGGGGGGGGGCATGGCTTCTGCAGCCTGTGCCAGCGCGGGCCCCGCTCTGGGCCCTGCTCTGGGGGGCCAGCAGAGCCGCCCGAGGCCCCGTCCTCGGGACTCACAAACTCCAAGGCAGCCCCCAGGACCCCGCCCGCGGCCATGTCCGACTGCCCTGGAGACGGGCTGGGGCGGGTCCCTGGGCAGGGCTGGCCCGGGGACAGAAGCCGGGTCTGTGCACCCACAGGCCCGCTATGACCCTTGGGGGCGGGAGAGACACGGAGAAAGACACCAAGTCGTATGTGCCCTGGCCTGGACTTGGCACACACGTGTGATATGTTAGAGTACACGCATGTGACAAACCGCATCACAGAGGACATGTTTCAACACACACTCTGCATGTCACGACACTCATGGGACAGGTGTCTGACATGCTACAGCACGTGTGCAGTGTGTTGTAATGTACACGCAGCGTGTCATAGCGTGTGGCCGGTTGCATTACGTTTCCCGGTACCTGCCTGTGGTGTGTTAGAGCACAGGGCACAGGCATGTCCTGGAGCTGTGTCACGCCATGCCGCGTGCTGCTGTGTCTGTGTTCGGGTTCTGCCACAGAAGGTCAGGGTTCACCCACAGGGAGCCGCCCACGCCCTCACATGTAGGAACACACGCATGGGGCGGGGGGACATCGAGACACGTGAGCCGCGGGCGTGTGCCGGTGTCTGTGTGCTTGTGCGTGTGTCTCGGGGCCTGTGCGTATCCTCCTGCCTCGACACCTCTGCCCACACGCCCACAGCCCTGCCGGGAGCACAGCCCTGCGGGGAGCATAGCCCTGCCGGGAGCACAGCCCTGCTGGGAGCACTGCCGGGAGCACAGCCCTGCGGGGAGCATAGCTCTGCCGGGAGCACAGCCCTGCCGGGAGCACAGCCCTGCGGGGAGCACAGCCCTGCCGGGAGCACAGCCCTGCGGGGAGCACAGCCCTGCTGGGAGCACAGCCCTGCGGGGAGCATAGCTCTGCCGGGAGCACAGCCCTGCCGGGAGCACAGCCCTGCGGGGAGCACAGCCCTGCCGGGAGCACAGCCCTGCGGGGAGCACAGCCCTGCCGGGAGCACAGCCCTGCGGGGAGCACAGCCCTGCTGGGAGCACAGCCCTGCGGGGAGCACTGCCCTGCCGGGAGCACTGCCGGGAGCACAGCCCTGCCGGGAGCACAGCCCTGCTGGGAGCACAGCCCTGCCGGGAGCACAGCCCTTGCCGGGAGCACTGCCCTGCCGGGAGCACAGCCCTGCCGGGAGCCCTGCTGGAGCACTGCTGGGAGCACAGCCCTGCCGGGAGAGCGGGCAGCCGGCGTGGCCAGGCCAGGGGACGGCCTCCTCGGGCTGCCCTGCTCCCCTGCACTGCCGTATGCCGACGCCCACGGGCTCATGGGAAACGTGGACCCGCGTGTGCCCGACCCGGGCATCCATGCCCCGGCCCAGACCCGGCAGCAAGGCGCCCACAGAGGCCTGGAAGTGACCGGCCGGCTCGCGGCGGGTGGCAGAGGAGACGCAGCCGCGTGGCCGGGCCAGAGAGAGGCTGCGGCACGGCCCGCGGGGCTGCGGTTTCCTGAAACAGGCGCCCACGTAACCCCCGGGGCATGGGCCGGAGCCCGGAAATATCCGAGTGCCGCGCTGCCAGAGGAGGGTTGCACCAGCTGTCCTCCCGGGCACCTGCACACACACACAGACAGAGACACACACACACACACGCACACACACATACTGACAGACACACAGACACACACACACACTGACAGACACACACACAGACACACACTGACAGACACACACACACACAGACAAACACACACTGACAGACACACAGACACACACACAGACACACACTCACACACAAACACACGCACACACGCACACACACCCCACCACCACCCCCCGCTGGGACCAGAACAAACACAGGTGCTGCTGCCAGCAAGGGTGGACGCTCCAGCTCTGGCCGCCTCCTGGGCCGGGCAGTCAGCTGCTGGGCTGTTCAGCCCCAGCCCTGCTCTCAGTCAGGCGGGCCTGCGCCTCTCCCCTGCTCTCAGCCAGGCGGGCCTGCGCCTCTCCCCTGCTCTCGGCCAGGCAGGCCTGCGCCTCTCCCTGCTCGCGGCCAGGCGGGCCTGCGCCTCTCCCTGCTCGCGGCCAGGCCGGCCTGCGCCTCTCCCCTGCTCTCGGCCAGGCGGGCCTGCGCCTCTCCCCTGCTCGCGGCCAGGCGGGCCTGCGCCTCTCCCCTGCTCTCGGTCAGGCCGGCCTGCGCCTCTCCCCTGCTCTCGGCCAGGCCGGCCTGCGCCTCTCCCCTGCTCTCGGCCAGGCGGGCCTGCGCCTCTCCCCTGCTCTCGGCCAGGCGGGCCTGCGCCTCTCCCTGCTCTCGGCCAGGCGGGCCTGCGCCTCTCCCCTGCTCGCGGCCAGGCGGGCCTGCGCCTCTCCCCTGCTCTCGGCCAGGCGGGCCTGCGCCTCTCCCCTGCTCTCGGCCAGGCGGGCCTGCGCCTCTCCCCTGCTCTCGGCCAGGCGGGCCTGCGCCTCTCCCCTGCTCTCGGTCAGGCCGGCCTGCGCCTCTCCCTGCTCGCGGCCAGGCGGGCCTGCGCCTCTCCCCTGCTCTCGGTCAGGCGGGCCTGCGCCTCTCCCCTGCTCTCGGTCAGGCCGGCCTGCGCCTCTCCCCTGCTCTCGGTCAGGCCGGCCTGCGCCTCTCCCCTGCTCTCGGTCAGGCGGGCCTGCGCCTCTCCCCTGCTCTCGGCCAGGCGGGCCTGCGCCTCTCCCCTGCCGGAGGCTGGCACCGCACAGCAGGGAACTGCCCCACGCTGGAGCCAGGAGTCTGCCCTCCAGGGTCCCAGGGCTCCTCCCCCAGTCTCCAGGGAGGGTCCTTCCCGCCCCTCCAGCTCCCGGGGGCCCCAGCGTCCCTGGGCGGGCACTGCGTCCCTCCCACTGGCTCCGTCTGCCCTCGGCTCCCCTCTGGGTCTGCGCCTCCTCCTGTGTCCCTGGGAAGGACGCGGGGGCTGGAGGGAGCCCCTCCCACAGGACGAGCTGACCTCTGTCCTGCCTCTATGGCCACACCTGGGGCTCTCAGGGATCAGCTGCGGGTCTCAGGACTGTGTGAGGGTCTAGGCATGAGCGTGGGACAGGTGTGTGCAAGGCCAGTGCCTCCCCTGTGAGTATCTCCGGCCCAGGATGGGCTTCTCGTCAATAACCCTCTGTACGGTAAAATCCCATTCTGAGGGGCTAGATGGCTCTGAGGGGTCTTCCCAGGATGAGTCTCTGAAAACCGGACACACACACACACACACACACACACACACACACACACACACACAGAGCCTGAGTGGTGTTTCTCAGGAAGCTGTTATCTATGAGCAGGAAACTGAGGCTCAGAACCTGTTTGTGGGGTCTGGTAAAAGATGGGGCAGGTGAGAGGGGTCTGAAGTGGGGGCAGGTGAGAGGGGTCTGAGGTGGGGCAGGTGAGAGGGGTCTGAGGTGGGGGCAGGTGAGAGGGGTCTGAGGTGGGGCAGGTGAGAGGGGGCAGGTGAGAGGGGTCTGAGGTGGGGCAGGTGAGAGGGGTCTGAGGTGGGGCAGGTGAGAGGGGTCTGAGGTGGGGGCAGGTGAAAGGGGTCTGAGGTGGGGCAGGTGAGAGGGGTCTGAGGTGGGGGCAGGTGAGAGGGGTCTGAGGTGGGGCAGGTGAGAGGGGGCAGGTGAGAGGGGTCTGAGGTGGGGCAGGTGAGAGGGGTCTGAGGTGGGGCAGGTGAGAGGGGTCTGAGGTGGGGGCAGGTGAAAGGGGTCTGAGGTGGGGCAGGTGAGAGGGGTCTGAGGTGGGGGCAGGTGAGAGGGGGTCTGAGGTGGGGACAGGTGACTGAGTCTGAGGTGGGGCAGGTGAGAGGGGGTCTGAGGTGGGGGCAGGTGAGAGGGGGTCTGAGGTGGGGCAGGTGAGAGGGGGTCTGAGGTGGGGGCAGGTGAGAGGGGGTCTGAGGTGGGGCAGGTGAGAGGGGTCTGAGGTGGGTCAGGTGAGAGGGGTCTGAGGTGGGTCAGGTGAGAGGGGTCTGAGGTGGGGGCAGGGTGAAAGGAAGTGTGAGGTGGGGCAGGTGAGAGAGAGTCTGAGGTGGGGCAGGTGAGAGGGGTCTGAGGTGGGGGCAGGGTGAAAGGAAGTCTGAGGTGGGGGCAGGGTGAGAGGGGTCTGAGGTGGGGCAGGTGAGAGGGGTCTGAGGTGGGGCAGGTGAGAGGGAGAGTGGGGGTGTCGGGGTAGGGGTGGTTCAGAGCACTGGAGCGCCCGCCAGCCTGCAGGAGCCTGAGTTCAGCTGCGGGCAGTGGTGGTCCCCGAGCACCCTCCCAGGGAGCCCACCCTGTCTGTGGGGCACACCAGCTGCAGCCAGGGCAGCGGGCTCTGCTCTCAGCGAGGCTGGCAGTGCTCCGGGCCCATGCGGGGTCCTGGGGGTCGAACCCAGTGGCTCTGTCTGTATAAGGCCCCCTGGCCCTGCAGCCCCCCGCCTTGCTGCAGCCCCTTGGGACGGCCCTCTTGGTCTCTGGGTGCCCGGGGCCTTCTCCCGGCTGTGGCGTGACAGGAGTCCAGGTGAGGAGACCCGCCCCGTTCTGCCCTGGGCAGCCCCGGGCGGCGGGCCTGTCCCGTGTCAGCACACCCGGGGCCCTGCCCAGAGCAGACCCCTCCTCTCGCCCGCCCCAGCTCCCCTGCCAGGCCCTCCCCGCCGCACACACAAGGTGCCCTGTCTCTGGGCCGCGGCCCCGTGCCGCCCACGAGGCCCTCGGATAAGGCTGCCCTGTGCGGCTCCCCAGGAGAGCCCCCCCCCCCCGGCCGCAGGGACGGCGCCAGGCCCTCCCCAGGGCCCCTGAACACCACTCTGTTCTCTGACAAGGGGCCTGTGTGTGCTGGCCGCGGAGGGGGCCGTGCCGGGGCTCCAGCGCCCGCAGCCCCTGCCCCCCGCCGGCCCCGGACACCAGAGCCGCAGCCCAGGGGCCCTGGGGGGAAGCCTCTGGTGTCACACGGGACGCCAGCCCTCTGCTGGGGGATGTCACACGGGACGCCAGCCCTCTGCCGCCCTCACACAGGAGTCCCTGGCGGCAGAGCACTGGGGAAGGAGCCCAGCTGCTCAGCACGGCTAGGGCCTGGGTCTGGAACAAAGAGTGTCACCAGCTCCTGGGACCTCAAGGTGGTGGCCCCGGAGGGACAGAACCAGCGAAAGCACGAAAGCACTACTCGGGGGGCTGGGGGCTGGGGCTGGCACAGGGGTCAGCAGGCCGAGCTCTGTGTGCGGGGGAGGGGCTGCTGCAGGCAGATGGGGCCCGGGGGGCTGGGGGCTGAGCTGCTGGGACCCTCCCCCAGGCACCCAGATGAAATCGATTAATTAAATTAACTTTGGGAAGTCCCAAAGACAGGCTCAGCCCCCAGCCAGCCCAAGGCTGGTTCCGCGACCCTTTGAGATGCGATTCCTGAGTCTGCCCGGGTAGCCCTGTCCGCTGGAGCACTGTCTCCCGGGGTCCCGCGGCTGGCTCGCGCGGGCGCCAGTCACGTCTCCACGGTGAGACTTGCTGTGACTGTGTTTGGCATCTCGAAGACGCCACGGGGAGCTTGCCAGGCCCTGCCGTGCGGGCGGGATACTCTCTTGCCGGGCTCTCCGGGAGGGACGGAGGAATCGAACCCGGGTCGGCCGCGTAAGGCAAACCCCTGCCCGCTGTGCTCTTGCTCCAGTCCTGCCCAAGCAGAAACTTAGGGAAAGCGCAACCCTGAGGAACAGACAGGCCCTGGAGGAACACGAGGCTGTCCCGGGACAACGCCCAGGGTAGCTCTGTCTGTGTGCAGGGGTTCCAGAGCAGACCCACAGCAATCGCACACACCGGACAGGGCTGAGGAGGGTCCGCACAGCCTCCTCCAAGGGCTGTTCTGGGCCGTGGCCTCTGGAGAAGCTGTGTCTCGCTTGGACACTTCTCTCCCTCCCTCTCTCCCTCCCTCTCTCCTCCCTCTCTCCTCTCTCTCCCCTGTCTCACTCTCTCTCTCCCTCTCTCCCTCCCTCTCTCCTCTCTCTCCCCTGTCTCACTCTCTCTCTCCCTCTCTCCCTCCCTCTCCCCTGTCTTGCTCTCTCCCTCTCCTTCCCTCTGCCCCTCCCTCTCTCCCTCCCTCTCTCCTCTCTCTCCTGTCTCTCGCTCTCTCCCTCCCTCTCTCCTCTCTCCCCTGTCTCTCGCTCTCTCCCTCCCTCTCTCCTCTCTCTCCCCGCTGTCTCTCGCTCTCTCCCTCCCTCTCTCCTCTCTCTCCTGTCTCTCGCTCTCTCCCTCCCCTCCTCTCCTTGTCTTTTTCTCCTTCTGCCTCAGCTCACACTTTCCTAGTTGAATTTTCTTCATAACGATGACGTTACTTCCCGGGTAGAGAAGGGGACACCTAGTGAAGTGTGGTTGGGGACCCCGCGCGGGAGGGAGAGGCGTGCGGAAAGCAGACTAGAGACTGAACAGGACGGCCACTCAATGCCCCTCCCAAACCACAGCACCCAAAGGAGAGAGAACAGAAGGGAATGCCCTGCCGCAGAGCAGGGTGGGTGGGGGGACGGGGTTGGGGGTGGGAGGGATGCTGGGTTCATGGGTGGAGAAGGGGCACTGGAGGAGGGGTGGGCTCTCGAGCACTGTAGGAGGGAAACAAGCGTGAAGATGGGTAAGTCTGTAACTGCCTCACGGTGACTCACTAATTAAAAAATAAATAAAATTTTAAAAAATGACTTTACTTGACTATTTTGTCTCCTTCTGAAGTTCTTTTCTGTGCCGGAAGGTGACACTTCCTGGAGCTTCTGTGCCCCCGTGGGCGGCCTTGCTTTCCCGCAGAGTCCGAGTGCCTGCTCCTGGACCCTTCTGCCTGGCTTTCCCGCGCACAGTCCCTACAGCTCCTGGGCGTTCCGGGCGCTGGGACCCCTGCTCTGCAGGGCGGCAGGGTCTGAGGGGGGCGGCACCCAGGGGACGGAACAGCAGGGAGTGATGGGGGCGGCACCCAGGGGACAGGGCAGGGTCTGATGGGGGCGGCACCCAGGGGACAGGGCAGGGTCTGATGGGGGCGGCACCCAGGGGACAGGGCAGGGTCTGGTGGGGGCGGCACCCAGGGGACAGGGCAGGGTCTGGTGGGGGCGGCACCCAGGGGACAGGGCAGGGTCTGGTGGGGGCGGCACCCAGGGGACAGGGCAGGGTCTGAAGGGGGCGGCACCCAGGGGACGGGGCAGGGTCTGATGGGGGCGGCACCCAGGGGACGGGGTGGCAGGGTCTAGTGGGGGCGGCACCCAGGGGACAGGACAGGGTCTGATGGGGGCGGCACCCAGGGGACAGGGCAGGGTCTGATGGGGGCGGCACCCAGGGGACAGGGCAGGGTCTGGTGGGGGCGGCACCCAGGGGACAGGGCAGGGTCTGATGGGGGCGGCACCCAGGGGACAGGACAGGGTCTGATGGGGGCGGCACCCAGGGGACAGGGCAGGGTCTGATAGGGGCGGCACCCAGGGGACAGGGCAGGGTCTGGTGGGGGCGGCACCCAGGGGACAGGGCAGGGTCTGGTGGGGGCGGCACCCAGGGGACAGGGCAGGGTCTGGTGGGGGCGGCACCCAGGGGACGGGGTGGCAGGGTCTAGTGGGGGCGGCACCCAGGGGACAGGACAGGGTCTGATGGGGGCGGCACCCAGGGGACAGGGCAGGGTCTGATGGGGGCGGCACCCAGGGGACGGGGCAGGGTCTGATGGGGGCGGCACCCAGGGGACGGGGCAGGGTCTGATGGGGGCGGCACCCAGGGGACGGGGTGGCAGGGTCTAGTGGGGGCGGCACCCAGGGGACGGGGCAGGGTCTGATGGGGGCGGCACCCAGGGGACGGGGCAGGGTCTGATGGGGGCGGCACCCAGGGGACGGGGTGGCAGGGTCTAGTGGGGGCGGCACCCAGGGGACAGGACAGGGTCTGATGGGGGCGGCACCCAGGGGACGGGGCAGGGTCTGATGGGGGCGGCACCCAGGGGACGGGGCAGGGTCTGATGGGGGCGGCACCCAGGGGACAGGGCAGGGTCTGATGGGGGCGGCACCCAGGGGACGGGGCAGGGTCTGATGGAGGCGGCACCCAGGGGACGGGGTGGCAGGGTCTAGTGGGGGCGGCACCCAGGGGACAGGACAGGGTCTGATGGGGGCGGCACCCAGGGGACGGGGCAGGGTCTGATGGGGGCGGCACCCAGGGGACGGGGCAGGGTCTGATGGGGGCGGCACCCAGGGGACGGGGTGGCAGGGTCTAGTGGGGGCGGCACCCAGGGGACAGGACAGGGTCTGATGGGGGCGGCACCCAGGGGACGGGGCAGGGTCTGGTGGGGGCGGCACCCAGGGGACAGGGCAGGGTCTGATGGGGGCGGCACCCAGGGGACGGGGCAGGGTCTGATGGGGGCGGCACCCAGGGGACGGGGCAGGGTCTGGTGGGGGCGGCACCCAGGGGACGGGGCAGGGTCTGATGGGGGCGGCACCCAGGGGACGGGGCAGGGTCTGGTGGGGCACAGCGAAGGGCAGTGGGGTTCCGGGAGGTGATGGGGCCTGGCCTGAGGCTGCAGGAGGCCCCCCTGAGAGAGCCGGAACAAGGCTGAGCAGACTCCGCCTGGGGCCAGCAAGCCCAGAGCAGGCTGGGCCCCCCAGAGACCTCAGCAGGAAGGGGCCAGGAGGGGTCCCGCAGAGGGCGGGGCCAACCCAACCTGCGCGTGGCCACGCCCAGCAGTGACGTCACAGCCCGCGGAAGGCGGCCTGGGGGAATCTGAGGCCGCTGGCACAGGAGCAAGTGCAGATGCCGCCGAGCCCGAACAGGCCGCTCCTCTCTCCGCCCGAGTGCCAGCTCCCCGGGGGCCAGGGGGTGGGCCCGGTGCCCGTGCTGAGACCAAGCAGACCCGGGTGGGAGGCGGTCCCCCGGGGAGCCAGCGCTGGCCGGGCTGTGCAGGGTCACCGCAGACTGGGCCAGGGGCAGCCCTCCCAGTCCCCTCGGGCGGCAGGTGGGGGTGAGGGTCTCTCCTCTCGCCTCACGCGGTGCCCCTGGGGGCCCTCCGGCTCCAGGCCCTTTCCCGCTGGCAGAGCCCCTGGACTCAGGTGCCGTCCCATGGCGGCTGGGCGGCTGGGGAGGGTCCGCTGGGCCCGTCGGGCTCCCGGTGCACACCCCTGCGGCCTCGACTTCCCTGAGTCGGGCGTGCGGGGAGGGGAGCATCAGGCACCCGTGAGGGGCTGTCTCTGTGCTCCCCCTGCAGCCAGCCACCAGGACCTCCTTCCTTCTCGGGACGCAGAACGGCCCTGTGGGTGCCCAGGACGGGCCCCGTGGGTGCCCAGGACAGGCCCCGTGGGTGCCCAGGACGCGCCCCGTGGGTGCCCAGGACGGACCCCGTGGGTGCCCAGGACGCGCCCCGTGGGTGCCCAGGACGGGCCCCGTGGGTGCCCAGGACGGACCCCGTGGGTGCCCAGGAAGGGCCCCGTGGGTGCCCAGGAAGGGCCCCGTGGGTGCCCAGGACGGGCCCCGTGGGTGCCCAGGACGGACCCCGTGGGTGCCCAGGAAGGGCCCCGTGGGTGCCCAGGACGGGCCCTGTGGGTGCCCAGCAGCGTGGGGATGTCTCTGTCCCTTCTCTTGTGGACTCGGGGGTGCAGCCTGGGCGCCCGCAGGGCCCCGCCCCCTGTCAGCTGCCGCCCTCCAGAGCACCCCCAGCGTCTGTCTGCATCACCCACGGCACCTCCGCCAGGGCCTGCACGTCCACACTCCCCGCCCCTCACACACGTTTGTTGGTTGTGTCTGGGCTGCTGTGAGACAGGGCCCGAGGCCTTAGCTGCCCCCCCACAGTCCTGCTCAGTACCAGAGGCCAGGGGTGGGGTCCCGGAGCACACGCCCTCCCCAGGACAGGCACACACAGGCACACACATGCACACACTCTGATACACTCACTGACACATGCAGATACACGTTACACACCCTGACACGCAGACACATGCACATATGCACACACATCGACACGCACACACTGACACACATACAGGTACACACTCACACTGACACGTGCACATACACGTACACAAAGTAACACACATACCCTGACACACACGCACACTGACACGCACATACATACACTCACACATACACACACAGACGCACACACTCTGACGCACTCACACTGAGACGCACACACATACACTCACACGCACCGCTGATGCACGCGCACACACCGACACACGCGCACACACTCACACTCACGCACGCAGCACCCTTGGGGACAGCCGTGGCGGGCCCGGAGCAGCATCAGGCGACCCTGGAGCCCCCCCGAGGCCGCAGCCCAGCCCGTCGGGCAGCAGGAGGCGCGGGCGGGGGACGGCCCTCCCGGACACTGCCCGCGGCTCTCCCGGCCCAGGACGGCGGGGACGGCCCTCCCGGGCACTGCCCGCGGCTCTCCCGGCCCAGGACGGCGCGGGCGGGGGGGGGGGGGACGGCCCTCCCGGGCACTGCCCGCGGCTCTCCCGGCCCAGGACGGCGCGGGCGGGGGGGGGGGGGGACGGCCCTCCCGGGCACTGCCCGCGGCTCTCCCGGCCCAGGACGGCGCGGGCGGGGGGGGGGGGGGGACGGCCCTCCCGGGCACTGCCCGCGGCTCTCCCGGCCCAGGACGGCGCGGGCGGGGGGGGGGGGGGACGGCCCTCCCGGGCACTGCCCGCGGCTCTCCCGGCCCAGGACGGCGGGGACGGGGGGGGGGGGGGGGACGGCCCTCCCGGGCACTGCCCGCGGCTCTCCCGGCCCAGGACGGCGCGGGCGGGGGGGGGGGGGGACGGCCCTCCCGGGCACTGCCCGCGGCTCTCCCGGCCCAGGACGGCGCGGGCGGGGGGGGGGGGGGACGGCCCTCCCGGGCACTGCCCGCGGCTCTCCCGGCCCAGGACGGCGGGGACGGCCCTCCCTGGCACTGCCCGCGGCGCGGGTGGGCGGCGGGCGCAGCGGAGGGGACGCGCCGGCCGGGGCGGGCTCTGCACGGCCGAGCGCACGGGAGGAACGGCGCTCGCCAGGCGCGGTGCTCAGTGCTCACAGTGCTCACGGTGCTCGCCCGCGGCGCCCGCCCTCCGCGACCCGCAGGGCGCATGCGCCGCCGCGGCGTCCGGGCCGCTGCCATGGCAACGGCGGGGCGAACCGCGCACGCTCCGGCCCGGGCCGCGCCCCCGTGCGCACGCGCGCCATCCCGCGGCCCGGAGCGGCCCCCGCGGCGCGCCCCCCCGCAGCCCCTCGGAGCCGGTGTCGCGGGCGGCCCGGGTGCGAGGCTGCGTGCGGGCCCCGGGCGCCCCCGGCTGCGAGGCGGCGGCGCGGGCGCGGGAGGCGCGGCCCGGGGGCGGCGGCGCGCGGTGATGACGTCGCGGCGCGCGTGACGCGAGCATCCCGCGACGGGCGGGGGGCGCGGCCGGCGCGGCCGTTTCGAAGCGGCGCCGAGAGGAGACCCGGCCCGGCCGGCCCGGCCCGCCGCCGGCATGGCGCCCGGGAAGGCGCTGCAGCCCGTGCTGAAGATGAAGGTGGACGAGCTCTTCCTGCACTGGCTGAGCGAGCCGGGCACGCAGCGCCTGCTGCACGCCTGCCTGCGCCGCCTGCGCGCCCCCCGCGACCCCCGGGCCGGCGCGGGACACTCGGGCGGCGCGCCCGGGGCACCCCCGCCGGACACGCCGCCCCCGCCGGACACGCCGGACACGCTTCAGCCCCCGCCGGACCCGCCGGACCCGCCGCAGCCCCCCCTGCAGCCCCCCCTGCAGCCCCCGCTGCAGCCCCCGCAGCCCGCGGCGCCCAGCCCGGAAGCCGCCAGGAGCGCGCCGCACGCGCGGGGACCCCGCCGGTCGGCAGGGACGCGAGCGGTGAGTCCCCGGGCCCGGGCCAGCGGGGGGCGTCGGCGGGCACGTCCTCTCGTCGCCGTCCGGGCCGCGCGCCGAGGGATGCCCCGCGCAGGGGCTGGCGCAGCGGGTGCGGGGACCCCTCGCGGCTGGCGCAGCGGGTGCAGGGCCCCCCTCGCGGCTGGGCGCTCTGCTGTCCCTGGCTGCTGCCCAGCTGACCCTGGCAGTGGGCGCCTTGGGGCGGGGGCTTCGCAGGGGGCAGCGCGTGTGCAGGGGCGGGGCCGTGCAGCTGCGAGCGGACTGCGGCCAGGGGCCTGCGTGTGCCCGGGCACCCGGGCTGCTGAGGGTCCCTGCCGGGCAGTGGGCAGCGGCGCAGCCTCATGGGCCACCCAGAGCCCTGTCTTCCTCGGGACCCCACTGCAGTGTCCCCGCTGCCCTGTGTCCACCCGTCCTGTGTCCACCCGTCCTGTGTCCCCGCTGCCCTGTGTCCACCCGTCCTGTGTCCCCACTGCCCTGTGTCCCTCTGTCCTGTGTCCCTCTGTCCTGTGTCCCTCTGTCCTGTGTCCCCACTGCCCTGTGTCCACCCGTCCTGTGTCCCCGCTCTCTGGGGCCCGCTGTCCTGTGTCCCCACTGCCCTGTGACCTTCTGTCCTGTGTCTCTCTGCCCTGTGTCCCTTTGTCCTGTGTCCCCGCCTCCCTGTGTCCCCGCTTTCTGGGGCCCGCTGTCCTGTGTCCCCACTGCCCTGTGTCCTTCTGTCCTGTCTCTCTGCCCCGTGTCCCTTTGTCCTGTGTCCCCGCCGCCCTGTGTCCACCCGTCCTGTGTCCCCGCTGCCCTGTGTCCACCCGTCCTGTGTCCCCACTGCCCTGTGTCCCTCTGTCCTGTGTCCACCCGTCCTGTGTCCCCGCTCCCTGTGTCCTGCTGTCCCATGTCCCTCCCGTCTCCCCTGTGGCCCTGGTTCCCAGCAGCTCTCCCCCCCTCCCTGCAGCACGTCTGCGTGACTGTCCTTGGAGCCTGCAGGGTGGGACCCAGCAAGTGCCGTGCTCAGCCTGCCCCTGTCCCTGTCCCTCTGCTCCTGTGACATGACCCTGGGACAGGGGTCACTAACCCTCTGAGTGTGGTCACTCGCACTGCGTCTGGGACCCCGGGCCTCTCCCTCCCTCCCTCCCTCCCTCCCTCCCCCTCCCCCTCTTTCCCTCCCTCTCCCCTCTCCCTCCCTCCCCCTCCCCCTCTCCTCCCCCTCTCCAGCTCTCTCCCTCTTGTTCTCCCCTTCTCTCTCTCTTCCCTCTCCCTCTCCTCTCATCTCTCCCTCCCCCAGTCTCTCCCTCCCGCCTCCCGCCTGTGTCGGCGTGAGCACTGCCCTCCGTGTCCTCCTGGTCCCTCGGGACGCAGGGCCTGCCCTCAGGGTCCCTCTGCCTGTGACCTGCTCTGCCCGACCCGCACCCCTGTGGCCCCGCGTCCCTCTGCTGCCTTACTTGGGGACCAGCGTGTGGACAGCCGCGTCCAGCCCGTGTCCCCGCGTCCAGTGTGGCGACAGGGCCTCAGGGGTCAGGCTGCCCTTGCCCCCTGAGCCGCCCCCTCCCTGGGGCAGGAGCGTGTGGGTGGGGGCTGCAGCTGAGCTCCCCTGCAGTGCTCGGGGGCGCGTGCGGGTCGCCTGCTGTGCTGTCAGGGCAGGCGGGCGGCAGGGCCACAGCGGCAGGGCCACAGCGGCAGGGCCACAGCGGCAGGGACACAGCGGCAGGGCCACACCCACCGGCAGGGACACAGCGGCAGGGACACAGCGGCAGGGCCACAGCGGCAGGGACACAGCGGCAGGGCCACAGGGGCAGGGACACAGCGGCAGGGACACAGCGGCAGGGACACACCCACCGGCAGGGCCACAGCGGCAGGGCCACAGCGGCAGGGCCACAGCGGCAGGGCCACAGCGGCAGGGACACAGCGGCAGGGCCACAGCGGTAGGGCCACACCAGCAGGGACACAGCGGCAGGGCCACAGCGGCAGGGACACAGCTGCAGGGCCACAGCGGCAGGGCCACACCGGCAGGGACACAGCGGCAGGGACATACTGGCAGGGCCACACCGGCAGGGACACAGCGGCAGGGACATACTGGCAGGGCCACACCCACCGGCAGGGCCACAGCGGCAGGGCCACAGCGGCAGGGACACAGCGGCAGGGACACACCGGCAGGGCCACAGCGGTAGGGCCACACCGGCAGGGCCACAGCGGCAGGGCCACAGCGGCAGGGCCACAGCGGCAGGGACACAGCGGCAGGGACATACTGGCAGGGCCACACCCACCGGCAGGGCCACAGCGGTAGGGCCACACCGGCAGGGACACAGCGGCAGGGCCACAGCGGCAGGGACACAGCGGCAGGGCCACAGCGGCAGGGACACAGCGGCAGGGACACAGCGGCAGGGACATACTGGCAGGGCCACACCGGCAGGGACACAGCGGCAGGGACATACTGGCAGGGCCACACCCACCGGCAGGGCCACAGCGGCAGGGACACAGCGGCAGGGACACAGCGGCAGGGACACACCGGCAGGGCCACAGCGGTAGGGCCACACCAGCAGGGACACAGCGGCAGGGCCACAGCGGCAGGGACACAGCGGCAGGGCCACAGCGGCAGGGCCACACCGGCAGGGACACAGCGGCAGGGACATACTGGCAGGGCCACACCGGCAGGGACACAGCGGCAGGGACATACTGGCAGGGCCACACCCACCGGCAGGGCCACAGCGGCAGGGCCACAGCGGCAGGGACACACCGGCAGGGCCACAGCGGTAGGGCCACACCGGCAGGGCCACAGCGGCAGGGCCACAGCGGCAGGGCCACAGCGGCAGGGCCACAGCGGCAGGGACATACTGGCAGGGCCACACCGGCAGGGACACAGCGGCAGGGACATACTGGCAGGGCCACACCCACCGGCAGGGCCACAGCGGCAGGGCCACAGCGGCAGGGACACACCGGCAGGGCCACAGCGGCAGGGCCACAGCGGCAGGGACACAGCGGCAGGGACACAGCGGCAGGGACACAGCGGCAGGGACACACCCACCGGCAGGGCCACAGCGGCAGGGACACAGCGGCAGGGCCACAGCGGCAGGGCCACAGCGGCAGGGACACAGCGGCAGGGACACACCCACTGGCAGGGCCACAGCGGCAGGGCCCAGCACAGCTCTCACACTGGGCAGGGTGTGGACGCGCGGGCCTGGCTCTCAGTCCTCCGTGGGGCCCCTGCTGCCCCCCCGCCGCCTGCTGTCCCCGTGTCTGCTCAGGTCTGACCCGCGAGGCTGCGGCCAGCTCCGCCAGGGCCCGTGACCGGCTGGGTGTCCGGGGGGCAGGAGGGGCAGCCCTGCAGCCTGGCCTGGAGAGGGGCTGTGCAGGGCAGAGGGTGCGGCGGGCGTGTGCACTGCCCGGAGCCACCTGGTGGCCTGTGGGGTGCCGTAGGGGGCAGCGGGGCGGGTGGGCACAGGCCTGGACACGGGTCTCGATTGGATGTGCAGCTGTGTGTGTGTGTGTCTGTGTGTGTGTGTCTGTCTCTCTGTGTGTGTCTGTTTCTCTGTGTGTGTCTCTCTGTGTGTCTGTGTGTGTGTGTGTGTGTGTGTCTGTGTCTGTGTGTGTGTCTGTCTGTCTGTGTGTGTCTGTGTGTCTGTGTCTGTCTCTGTGTGTGTGTATGTGTGTGTGTGTGTCTCTCTGTGTGTCTGTGTCTGTCTCTGTGTGTGTGTGTGTGTGTCTCTCTGTGTGTCTGTGTGTCTGTGTCTGTCTCTGTGTGTGTGTATGTGTCTGTCTCTCTGTGTGTCTGTGTGTGTGTGTGTCTGGGTGTGTGGGGGGACGACCCTCTTGGAGCCATCTCAGTGTCCAGGGAGGGTGGTGTGGACACTGCGGGGCCTGCATCCTCCTGTCTCATCTGTAGGGTGGGCGCCCATTCCCGAGGGCAGGTGACCCTGAGCCCAGCCTGGTACCTGCAGCCAGTGCAGCTCAGGGTCCTGGTTCCCACCAGGGGAAGCCCGTGTCCACCTTCCTCATGAAGAGTCTCTGCTGCCCAGACTTCTGCAGGCCTCCCCGCTCTGGGGGGATGGGGGGACTCGGGCTCCTGTGTGCCGCTGTGGGACTCGGGCTCCCATGTGCTCTGGGAGTGGAGACTCGGGCTCCTGTGTGCCGCTGTGGGACTCGGGCTCCCTTGTGCTCTAGGAGTGAGGGAGCAAGTGTCCAGTGGTCAGCTCCCCGGGAAGACAGCAGCCTTGCTGCCCAGCAGGACGCAGGTGCGGGGACATCTCCCAGGACATCCTGCTGGTCTGTCCTTTACCCCGTGTGCCCACATCCGTGTGCTCCCCAGTCCGCTGGCTCCCTCTGCCCTGCCCCTGCCGCGCAGGGTGCCCAGCGCCCCCGTGCCGCCCGGCACCAGGCTCTGCTCTGCGTCCCGTGCAGGGCTGGCCGGCCGCGGTGTGCTGTCCCTCCCGGCCGGCGGGGCCGCTGCTCCTTGCCCACGCGGCGCCCGCCTCCTCCCCTCGCGCCTGTGCCCTCCCCAGCCTGTGGAATGCGCGCGGCCCGGGCCGGCCCCCAGAGCGCCCGGCCGGCGACGCATGGAGCGCGCTGAGCCCGGCCCAGGCCGCCCCGGACACAGCTGCCGCCTCGAGCCCGCCGGCCCCGGCCTCCCGCAGCGCGGCCCCGGCCCCGGCCCGCGCCGGCCCCTGCGCGCCGACACCATGCGCCTGCGGGAGCTGTCGCTGCGCCAGGACCCCGACCTGCGCCAGGAGCTGGCCGCGCTGGCCCGCGGCTGCGACTTCGTGCTGCCGTCCCGCTTCAAGAAGAGGCTCAAGGCCTTTCAGCAGGTCTGGCGGGGCCGGGGGCCTGTGGCCGGGGGCAGTGCGCCGGGCCAGGGTCTGTGCGCGGGGGCAGTGCGCGGGGGCAGTGCGCGGGGGCAGTGCTCGGGGCCGGATCAGTGCGCGGGGCCGGGGGGGGGGGGGGCCGAGAGCGGGGTCAGTGCGCGGGGCCCGGGTCTGTGCGCCAGGCCAGAAGACTCTGCGCGGGGCCGGATCAGTGCGCTTGGCCGGGGGCCGTGCGCCGGGCCAGAGTCTGTGCGCGGGGGCAGTGCGCGGGGCCGGGGGCCGAGAGCGGGGTCAGTGCGCGGGGCCAGAGTCTGTGCGCGGGGCCGTGCGCCGGGCCAGAGTCTGTGCGCGGGGGCAGTGCGCGGGGCCGGGGGCCGAGAGCGGGGTCAGTGCGCGGGGCCAGAGTCTGTGCGCGGGGCCGGATCAGTGCGCGGGGCCGGGGGCCGTGCGCCGGGCCAGAGTATGTGCGCGGGGGCAGTGCGCGGGGCCGGATCAGTGCGCAGGGCCAGAGTCTGTGCGCGGGGCCGGATCAGTGCGCGGGGCCGGGGTCCGAGCGCGGCCGCCCGAGCCCAGGCGGTGCGCAGGGCTGTGGTGGGCGCGGGGAGGCTGTCTCCCCGCCGGTGCCCCGGTGTGTGTGGGGGGAAGCTGCCGGTGTCCGCGCCCCGCCGTGGGGCGCCCGTGGCTCCCGGTGCCCGGCGCGCCCCAGGCCCGCTCTCGCGCGGCTGCTCCGAGGCCCGCGTGCTCGGCCGGGACGGGCTGCCCCGGCCCCAGCGCACTTGCGGGCCGCGCGGGGTGTCCTTTGAGCGGGATGGACCCTTGTCCCGCGCCCGGCCGGGACGCGCGCCCCTGCTCCCGCGGCTTGTGTGTGTGTGTGTGTGTGTGTGTGTGTGTGTGTGTGTGTGTGCGCGCGCGCGCGTGTGTGTGACGGCCCGAGGGGACGCGTGCGGGCGCCCGGAGCTGCCGAGGACTCCAGCCCGCGCCGTGCCTCCGTGTCCACGCTGCTCCCAGCGGACACTGCCCGCTGCCCCCGCCTGTCCACTGCGCAGGCCTTTCCTCCGCCCTCTGCTCGGGTCGGGGTCGGGGCATCACCGAGTGCCCGGTGCAGGCCGGCGCGCACAGGTCGGGGCCGTGGGTGCTGTGGGCCACGGCAGGGCCCCCGGTGCCAGGACCACTGGGCTCAGCTGTGGGGGCTGGACCATGGGCGGGGCCCCCTTTCCTTACAGCCCGAGGGCGCCCATGGGGGACTCCCACGCAGCGGGCGGCGTGGACAGGCGTCGGAGTTGAGGGTGTTGGGGAGCAGGACTTGGCCGAGGGTGGGAGCCACAGTGGGCGAGACCGGAAGGGCACTAGAAGGCGGGGCTGGGCACAGGTGTGGGCCAGGAGGCTCTGAGCACAGACGAGCCCGGCCCTGCGTCTCGGAGGCGGGGCTTGCCCCTGGTGGGCGGGGCGTGAGGGTCAGGGACTGAGCTCTGATACGCGGAGGGGTGGGACCTACGTCTAGGAGGCGGGGCTTGCCCCTGGTGGGCGGGGCGTGAGGGTCAGGGACTGAGCTCTGATACGCGGAGGGGTGGGACCTACGTTTAGGAGGCGGGGCTTGCCCCTGGTGGGCGGGGCGTGAGGGTCAGGGACTGAGCTCTGATACGCGGAGGGGTGGGACCTACGTCTAGGAGGCGGGGCTTGCCCCTGGTGGGCGGGGCGTGAGGGTCAGGGACTGAGCTCTGATACGCGGAGGGGTGGGACCTACGTCTAGGAGGCGGGGCTTGCCCCTGGTGGGCGGGGCGTGGGGGTCAGGGAGTAAGCTCTGAGCTCCAGGAGACAGAGGCGGGGTGCAGGGTTGGGGCTGTGAGTGTCAGGGGCTGGGGCTTGAACATGGGGCAGGGGCGCAGGGGGCGGGACGTGAATATCAGGGAGGTGAGGCTGGGGCATAGGGGCGGGGCAGTGAGTCCCAGGGAAGCCGGTTTAGGACAAAGGGGGCGGGGCCGTGAGTATCGGGGAGGCGGGGCTGGGACGCAGGGGGCGGGGCCGTGAGTCCCAGGGAAGCCGGGTTAGGACAAAGGGGGCGGGGCCGTGAGTATCGGGGAGGCGGGGCTGGGACGCAGGGGGCGGGGCCGTGAGTCCCAGGGAAGCCGGGTTAGGACAAAGGGGGCGGGGCCGTGAGTATCGGGGAGGCGGGGCTGGGACGCAGGGGGCGGGGCCGTGAGTATCGGGAAGGCGGGGCTGGGGTACGGGGGTGGGGCTTGATCATGGGGCAGGGACACGGGTGGTGGGGCTGGACGCAGGGGTGGGGCCGTGAGTCCCGGGTGGGGCTGTCGCGCAGGGGGCGGGGCCGTGAACCTCGGGGTGCCTGCGGTCCCCCTGGGCTCCCCCTTGCTGCGGCCTTCTGGGGACTTGGGCCGTGTCCGGTGTGCCCCGAGGGTCTTCTCTCCCTGGACCTGTGCGGGGGTCGCAGGGCTGTCGCCGCCCCACTGTGTCCAGGAGGGCCGGGCGGAGGCCGTGGGGGTGGGCGCGTTCCTGTGGGGGGGAGTGTCTCCCAGGGCGTCCCCCCCCCCCCCGCGGGAGCCCCCCTCCCCCCCCCCCCCCCCCCCCCCGCCCGTTGCCGGCTGTCGCGGGACAGCTGCCCCTCCGCGGCGTCAGCGGAGGGCGCGGTTCCCGGGTGGGCCCGCACAGGGCTTCCCGCCTGCTCGCAGGGTCCGTGAGCCCCTCGGGGTGCGGGGCGGCGCCCGGGTCTGCCGGGGGCGCAGGGGGCCGCCTGCCCTCCCCGCCCGGCCTTGAGCTCGGGCTGGCGCTGCCCGCCGGACCCGCGCCCTCCCGCGCAGAAGGGGCGGGCTGGGTGGGGGGAGGTCCTGGGGGAGGGGCTGGGAGGGCCAGGGTCGGGGTGTGTGCTGGGAAACGCGCGGCGGGTGTGGAGGGGGGAGAGGCGGGGGACATGGGGGCAGACCTGAAGGGCTGAGCAGCGGTGGCCGGGTGGGAGCTGTGGGCGGAGGGGTGCTGGGAGGCGGGGTCCCTCTGGGAGGCAGGGGGGGTGGGGGGTGGGAGGCGTTAGGGATGGGCAGGGCAGGGGTGGTGGGAGAAGGGCCCTGTGGGGGAGGCCCCTGTGGCCTGGCCTGTGCCTTGCCCTGGGCGGGGGTCTGCGCAGCCCCGGGGCACCTGCTGTTGGCCGTGCCCTCCGCCCCTCCGCCTGGGGTGGCCGCCTCGGTGCTGTGCAGTGGCCCTGAGGTTGGCACCAGGTCTGTGCACCTGCGGACACGGGGGCTCATGCTGCTGTCCCTCCCGGTCTCCCGCCCCTCCCGTCCCTCCCGTCCCTCCTGCCCCGGACCCCGTCCCTCCCGCCGTCCCTCCCGTCCCGGGGCACTGCTCCTGTTGCCCTGACCATGCCGTCGTGTGTCTGTGCCCGGCCGTGTGCGTCCCCCTGCCGTGGCCCCAACCTGCCGCCCCAGCCCGCGGGGCCGTCCCGGGCCCAGTGCTGGCGCCCAGTGCTCTCTGGCCTGAGCACTGCGGCCTGAGGCAGCTGCTGCCTCACCGGGACCTGCCGGGCTCCGCGGGCCCCTCCCAGGGAGCGGCCCACCCAGCACGGCCCAGTCCCAGGCCCCTCCTGTGCACGGGCCTCCCCGGGGCCCCCAGCACAGCGGGAGGCGCTGACCCGCCCTGCCCGAGCCCCTGCTCCTCATTCCCACACGCAGGCCCGTGTGCACACACGTGTGCTCTCAGCCCTGCACCCACTGTCCTGTGCACGCCTGACACATACACACACGTGGGCACCGTGACTTCACCCACTGCCCGAATCCACCCATGCCCCTCGCCTGCACACACTGACACTCCTCGTGGTAGAGGCCTGCTCGCATGTGCACCTGTCTGCGGCCATACGCTCACATGCTGGGCCGCTGCGTGCACATCCACACGTGCAGAGTGTGCCTGCGTGCACACCCCACACGAGCAGAGTGTGCCTGCGTGCACACCTCCACACGTGCAGAGTCTGCCTGCGTGCACACCCCACACGAGCAGAGTCTGCCTGTGTGCACACCTCCACACGTGCAAAGGGCAGAGTCTGCCTGCATGCACACCCCACATGAGCAGAGTCTGCCTGTGTGCACACCCCACACGAGCAGAGTCTGCGTGCATGCATGTCCCCACACGTGCAGAGTCTGTGTGCACGCACACCCTCGCACAATGCAGTGTCCCTGTGTGCATAATGCATCCGTGCCGTGTGTAGTGTTGCTGCACGCCTGTATGTGCATGCCTGTGTGCACTCTCACGTGGCACATGCCTGCCTGCAGACACGCCTCTCCACACACGACTGCTGCCACGCAAACCTCACCACACACAGCTGTACGCCTGGCCACACACACAGACCTTTCACACACACCCACATGCACACGTGACTAAACACACACCGATCACTCACAGTCGACCGCCTGCACACCTGCCTGTGCACTCAGTTACCTGTCCCCTGCCTCCTCCACACACCTGTCTGCACACACCCCTTCTGGTGCCTCGGTGCCTGCACACATCCCTTGCCCCGGCCCCACTCTTACTGTTCCCCACAGCCCTGCTGCCCACCCCTCCACCGTCACACGTATATCTCACACACACAGTCACACACACACCAGCTGCCCCCCATACACACAGCTGCCTTTCCTGGGTGCCCTTGCCGGTGCTCCTGTGAGGGCGGGAAGCTGTGTGTGCGTCCGACCGTCCGTGAGAACCGCGCCCTGAGTGGGCAGCAGCTGCCAGGAAAGGGCCGGGTGGCCGCAGCTGTGCCTCGCGGGCACTATTTCCGTCCTCAGATTAGGCCTGCAAAGCTCCCGTGTCCGCGCGCTGTTTTCTCTGGGCTGTCCGGGCCAGTTGCCAGCCCAGCCTGTATGTGTGTGCATCTGTGTGTGTGTGTGTGTGTGTCTGTATATCTCTGCGTGCATGTGTGCTGCGTGTCTGCAGGTCTGTCTTTGTGTCTGTGTGCCTTTGCCTTTGTCTCTGTGTGTCTGTGCATGTGTGTCTCTTGTGTGTGTTTGTGTGCGTGTCAGTGTGTGTCTGGGTGTCTGCTGCGTGTCTGTATGTGCCGTGTGTGTATATTTCTCTGTGTGTATATGTGCTGTCTGCGTGTGTTTGTGTGTGTGTTTCTCTGTGTCTGGGTGTGTGTCTGCTGCGTGTATGTGGATGTTTCTCTGTGTCTGTGTGTGTCTGTGTGTGTGTCTATATGCGCCTACATATGTGGATGTTTCTCTGCATGTCTGTGTGTGTGTTCCCTAAGTGGACGGTTTGCTGTTGGAGGATGTGGGGCGGGGTCACCCCTGTGACCTGCAGCACAGACGTGGCCCCTGTACGTAGAGCTGCGTGTCCACTGCGGGATGTTGGCCCTGGCCCCGGTGTCAGGAGCGCCCCTGCCCAGCCTCTCGCACCCACCCCCGGGGTCCCTGCTCTTGCCCAGAGCCGTCCCACCTGCGCCCGCAGCTCCTCTCTCGCGAGGCTTCCCGTCCATCCCCGACGTCCGTCTGAGCTGCTGCTGTTTGTCGTGGCCGCGACCCTGTCCTCACTGATGCTGCCCGCCTCAGGTGTGCCCGCGCTGCCCAGCGTGTGCCCATGTCAGGTGTGCTGGCGCTGCCGACCGCGTGCCCGCCTCAGGTGTGCAGCTCCTGTGGTGTCCTGAAGGTGTCGTTCCTGCCCGTGCTGCAGATGTGTTGCCGTCTGTAGCCCTCGTCTCATACCTGTGGGTGCGTGTGTGTGCCTGTGTGTGTGTGCACGCAGTGGTCTTCTCACCCTGCCTGCAATGCCAGGTGTCCCAGCGACGGTCACTCTGGGCTTCCGTCCCACCCTGTTGGTAGTGCAGAGGGTACCTGTGCTGTGCCCTCCACCCCTTCTCTGACCCCACTGTGCTGAGTGCCGTGGCCTCTGCCCGCCCAGGGCTGTCAGCAGGGCTCCTGCCTCACAGGCCCCCCCTGCTCTTACCTCACAGTGCCCCCCTGCCCTCACAGGGCCCAGCCCTCACTGGCCCCCCTGCTCTTACCTCACAGGCCCCCCTGCCCTCACAGGGCCCAGCCCTCACTGGCCCCCCTGCTCTTACCTCACAGGCCCCCCTGCCCTCACAGGGCCCAGCCCTCACTGGCCCCCCTGCTCTTACCTCACAGGCCCCCCTGCCCTCACAGGGCCCAGCCCTCACTGGCCCCCCTGCTCTTACCTCACAGGCCCCTGCCCTCAAGGCCCCCTGCTCTTACCTCACAGGCCCCTGCCCTCAAGGCCCCCTGCTCTTACCTCACAGGCTCCCTGCCCTCACAGGCCCCCCCTGCTCTTACCTCACAGGTCTGCCCTCACAGGGCCCCTGCCCTCACAGGCCCCTGCCCTCACAGGCCCCCCTACCCTCACAGGCCCCTGCCCTCACAGGGCCCCCTGCCCTCAAAGGCTCCCCTACCCTCACAGGGCCCCCTACCCTCACAGGGCCCCCAGCCCTCACAGGCCCCTCCTGCTCTTACCTCACAGGCCCCCCTGCCCTCACAGGCCCCCCTGCCCTCACAGGCCCCCCTGCCCTCACAGGCCCCCCTACCCTCACAGGCTCCCCTGCCCTCACAGGCCCCCCTGCCCTCACAGGGCCCAGCCCTCACTGGCCCCCCTGCTCTTACCTCACAGGCCCCTGCCCTCACAGGCTCCCTGCCCTCACAGGCCCCCCCTGCTCTTACCTCACAGGCCCCTGCCCTCACAGGGCCCCTGCCCTCACAGGCCCCTGCCCTCACAGGCCCCCCTACCCTCACAGGCCCCTGCCCTCACAGGCCCCTGCCCTCACAGGGCCCCCTGCCCTCAAAGGCTCCCCTACCCTCACAGGGCCCCCTACCCTCACAGGGCCCCCAGCCCTCACAGGCCCCTCCTGCTCTTACCTCACAGGCCCCCTGCCCTCACAGGGCCCAGCCCTCACAGGCCCCCCTGCCCTCACAGGCCCCCCCTGCCCTCACAGGGCCCCTGCCCTCACAGGGCTCCTACCCTCACAGGCCCCTCCTGCTCTTACCTCACAGGCTCCCTGCCCTCACAGGGCCCAGCCCTCACAGGCCCCCCTGCCCTCACAGGGCCCCTTGCCCTCACAGGGCCCCTGCCCTCACAGGGCCCCCTGTCTTCATAGGCCCCCCTGTCCTCACAGGGCTCCTGCCTCACAGGCCCCTCCTGCCCTCACAGGCCCCCCTGCTCTTACCTCACAGGCCCCCCTGCCCTCACAGGCCCCCAGCCCTCCCAGGCCCTCCTGCTCTTACCTCACAGGCCCCCCTGCCCTCACAGGCCCCTGCCCTCACAGGCCCCCCTGCCCTCACAGGCCCCCCTGCCCTCACAGGGCCCAGACCAGTAGTGCCCTGCTTGCCACCGTGCCTTGTCCCGTGGGTGTGTGGGTGGCAGCCCCGTGCCAGTGCAGCACTGCGGGTGGCCCCGGCTGTGGCCCTGCTGCTCCTCCGTGGGCTGCATGTGGGTCTGGCTGCGTGGCCCCTGCGCAGAGCTGGGCGGCCCGTGTCCTTGCGAGACGGCCCTTGCAGGCGGGACCCCACCGCACTGTTCCCTGCCGAGACCTTCCCCTCAGTGGCCTGAGCCCCGCCCAGGCAGGACCCTGGGAGCACTGGCGGGCGGAGGCCCGGTGGGAGCCCCCTCTGTGAGCCCGCCCCCCTCGGTGCCGGCCCCCACAGGCCGCAGCCCCAGTGTCCCCACGGGCCGCCTTGCAGCTGCCCCTGTGCTCACGTGCGAGAGGGCCCGTGGGGGGCTGGCGGCAGCTCCCAGCGGGGGCTCTGGGGCTGTCCGTGGACGCCAGGCCGTGCCCATCCCCGCCAGGCCAAGGCCGACCACCCTCTCGCCCGCGCGCGCGTGGTGCAGCGGGAGGACGGGCGTCCCCGCTCACGAGCACTCCCGTGTCTCTGCGCAGGTCCAGCGCAGGAGGGAGGAGCCCCTGCCGCCCGCCCCCAGCCGGGACATCCCCACCTTCTACTTCCCCAGGGGCCGCCCCCAGGACACCGTCAACGTGGACGCCGTCATCGCCCACATCGAGAGGACCTTCGCCGACTTCCCGCAGGAGAGGGCCACCATGGACGACATGGGCCGCGTGGCCAAGGTGGGTGTGGGCGGGTGATGCCTCCGTCCACTCAGCACGGCAGCGGGCGCCAGCGGGCAGTGCCCCTGCACAGGGCACAGTGCGACCCCGGCCAGTGGGGCCCAGGGGCCGGTGGGACCCAGGGGCCGGTGGGACCCAGGGGCCGGTGTCAGCGGAGTCGTCGCAGGGCCGTCGTGCAGTGTGACCCGGGAGAGGGGTCAGCAGCGGCTGTGGCTGAGGTGCCAGGTTGTGCTTATGCTGTTGTATGTGTTGGCGCCCCTGAGTGGGGCCGGTGGCGCCTGGCGCTGGTTGATTCAGAGGCTTGTCTTCAGGGGACGCCTCCTGCCGCAGATGACCCCACGTTTCCCTCGGGCGGGGTGGCTCCTGGTGATGTTAAGGGGCGGCCTGTGGCTCTGTGCTCAGGGGCCTCTCCCGAGTGCTATGGGAGGCCCCGGGGCAGCCACGTCACAGCAGCAGCCTCACCCCATGCTCCTGCGGCTCAGAGCTTGGTTCCCACCGAGTGACTACGGGGGCGTCTCTGGTGGCCAGAGCGGGGAGGCTGTGCGCCCCGGTCTTGGGTGGGCAGGTGGTTTGTGCAGCAGGTGCCTCGTGTCCCTGGGCCACGGCCTGTCCCAGCCCCTCCTCAGGCTTACGAGTAGTTCAGCTGTGGAAACTGGGCTCGCCCTGTCTGCGGGCGGGCAGTGCTTCCTGAGTGACCGGCACCACCCGCTGTGTGGCTGCAGGGCAGCAGTCTCCGTGTCAGGAGATCCCGTGCCCAGTCTGGGTGTCCATCCCACATGTCCTCTTCACCTGCCAGCACCCCGCCTCGTCCCCATGTGTGTCTGTCACCTTCCGCAGTGTCTGTGTCCTGCCCTGAATCTGGGTCAGAGTGGGTCCAGATCCCCAGGGTACTGCTCAGCGCAGAGACCCGCTTGCACTGGGTGCTTTGACCAGATTGCTCGTGCCACACCTGGCCCCCACACAGAGCAGCCGCCTGATCTACCCTGAGAAGTGCCCCCGTCTCCTTTTTGCAGCGTCCCCATCTCTCCAGTCTCCAGTCTCTTCACGGTCTCTACAGTTTAACCAGTCTCCCCACAGTCTCCCCACAGTCTCCCCACAGTCTCCCACAGTCTCCCCACAGTCTCCTCACAGTCTCCTCACAGTCCCTTATAGTCTCCCCACAGTCTCCCCACAGTCCCTTACAGTCTCCCCACAGTCTCCCCACAGTCTCCCACAGTCTCCCCACAGTCTCTTCACAGTCTCCCCACAGTCTCCCCACAGTCCCCCTACAGTCTCCCCACAGTCCCCCCACAATCCCTTATAGTCTCCCCACAGTCCCCCCACAGTCCCTTACAGTCTCCCCACAGTCTCCCCACAGTCTCCCCACGGTCTCTTCACAGTCCCCCCACAGTCCCCCCACAGTCCCTTATAGTCTCCCCACAGTCTCCCCACAGTCCCCCTACAGTCTCCCCACAGTCCCCCCACACTCTCCCCACAGTCCCCCCACAATCCCTTATAGTCTCCCCACAGTCCCTTACAGTCTCCCCACAGTCTCCCCATAGTCCCCCCACAGTTTCCCCACAGTCCCCCACAGTCCCCCCACAGTCTCCCCACAGTTTCCTCACAGTCCCTTACAGTCTCCCTACAGTCTCCTCACAGGCCCCCACAGTTCCTTACAGTCCCCCCACAGTCTCCCCACAGTCCCTGCACAGTCCCTTACAGTCTCCCCACAACTATCCCCACAGTCCCGCCACAGTGCCTTATAGTCTCCCCACAGTCTCCGCAGTCTCCCGCCTCCTCCCCATCTCCCTACAGTTTTCCCCATCCCTCCCTCCGTCTCCCCCATGCTTTGTTCCCGATGGGGAGAGTCGCAGGGTCAGCGTGACAGACCCCTCCTCACAGCCCCACAGGCGCGCGAGGCCTCCGTGTCATCTCTGCAGCACACAGGCTTGCACGGGGTCCCGTGTGCTCCTCTGCTCTGTAGCCTGTGGCCGCCGTTCCCTTCGTCACTGTTTATGGCTGCATTATCGGGCCGGGGGCATCGTATCGGCCCTCAGCCCTCACCAGAGACGACCAGCATTCCTGCCCATGCGTCTGCTGGGATCAGATGTAGGTCACCTAGGAGTCATGCGGCAGGACAGAGTGGACAGACAGACCGCAGGAGAGACACGCCCAGGGCGGGGGGACTCAGGATGTCCCCTGCCTGGGACATGCTGTGTGGACTGTGGGTTCCTGCCATGGTTTCCGCCTCGGCCTGCTGAGGAATTTGCTGTTGAGTTTCAGTCAGAATTGTGGTTTCTGGAACCTTCTGCCTGGTCATTTCTGTTCCTTGAACAGCCAAACCGTCTGGCGCTGGTGGTTTGTGCAGCCATTTGCTGCACTGCGCTGTCTCTGGTGTCCCGGCTGTCTCCACAGGCCCGTGCTCAGTGCCTGGGGCCCAGCCGGGCGTGCCCTGGGCGTCTGCTGGGAGACCCTCGCCGAGGTGTCTGGGGTTAGGGTCCTTTCCTAGGCCTGGTCCGCGCTCCTCTTCTCTGTCCTTGGAGAGTTCTGGTGCTGTTTCGGGGTGGGCGGCCGGGGGGCGGCTCCCAGCCCTTGCCCACGTGAGCAGCTGCCGCTCGCCTCAGTCCCTGCAGTGACTCGGCTGAGGGGACCTCTCCTGGTGCTGGGCTTCCGTGCTCCTTCCCCGTCAGCCTCCCTGGGCGCCCGGGGGTTGGGGCTGAGCCCCCGCCCCTGCAGCCCCTGGCACGGCAGGACACGAGGAAGGGACCGGCCTCTGGCCTGCGGCTGCCCTGGGCGCTCGTGGGAGGAGCGTCTGTGAGCGGCCAGGGCAGAGCCTGCCTCACTGCCCCTCCCGCAGGCCTGCGGCTGCCCGCTCTACTGGAAGGGCCCGCTCTTCTACGGCGCCGGCGGAGAGCGCACGGGCTCCGTCTCCGTGCACAAGTTCATCGCCATGTGGAGAAAGTGAGTCCCAGCCGGCTTGGGCACGGGGCTGCGGGCGGGCGGCTCCTCCCCACCGCTGGCCTGCATGGCCCTGCTGGACAGAAGTGGGGGTGACCTCGGGGATGGCCACTACCTACGAGAGACTCTTGTGTACCCTCGGGCCCACGTGACCGTCCACTGCTCAGTGCCTGGACTGAGGTGGTGTGCAGCGTGTGTGTGTGTGTGTGTGTGTGGGGTGTGGTGTGTGTGTGTGTGTGTGTGTGTGTGTGGGGTGTGTGGTGTGTGTGTGTGTGTGTGGGGTGTGTGGGGTGTGTGTGTGTGTGTGTGTGTGGGGTGTGTGTGTGTGGGGGGGTGTGGTGTGTGTGTGGTGTGTGGGGTGTGTGTGTGTGGGGGGGGTGTGTCTGTGTGTGTGTGGGGTGTGTCTGTGTGTGTGTGGTATGTCTGTGTGTGTGTGGTGTGCAGCGTGTGTGTGTGTGTGTGGTGTGTGTGTGGGGGGTGTTTCTGTGTGTGTGGTGTGTGTGTGTGTGTGCGTGTGTGTGGTGTGTCTGTGTGTGTGTGAGTGGATGGGTGTGTGTCTGTGTGCACCCACGGGCCATGTGACCCTGTCCTGCCAGGGCCCTGACTGGCCGGCACGCAGCTGGGGCGTGTGTGCCCGAGTACAGCGCACGTCTCTGCATGCAGGGTTCTGCACAGCTGCCACGATGACGCCGCCAAGTTTGTGCACCTGCTCATGAACCCCGGCTCTAACTACCTGGTCCAGGAGGACTTCATCCCCTTCCTTCAGGTACCGCTCCCGTGTCCCCGCTCGCTCCTGCTCCGCCAGGGACGGCGCCCCTCCCTGCAGGGGCGCACAGGCCACCCCGGCAGGGCCTGTGTCCCGGGCACTCGGCACACACAGACCTGCGTGCCCTTCCTGCAGGGCTGGGAGTCTACACTGCACATGACACAGAGCCGGTCTACACCACACGTACACGCCTGCCCTTCCTGCAGAGCTTGGCGGCTACACCGCACATGAAGCTGTAGGTACTTGTGGTCTACACCGCACACTTCATCTCCTTCCTGTGTACACTGTCTGTGCCACACGTGCCTTAGGCCCTGCTTGCATGTCTGTGTGCCACTGTGCGACTACACACAGCTGTGTCCATCTCTCCTGCACTAACGAAAGCACACACACCTGTCTGCACCACACACCACACTCAGGCCACTTCTGCCCACCTGCGTCAACACCGTGCCATGGGTGTGTTTGGTCTGTACCACAGTTTGTGTGTGTGTGTGTTGTCTAGTCTACACCGCAGATGCTCACTCCTATAAGGGTGTCCTCAGTCTGTCCCACACAAGTTCCGTGTGTGTTCTTTCCTTTTCACTTAGACTTTGTGTAGCTAAAGGACGTGACTTGCAGAGTCACTGACTGAGTTGTAGGCAGATAAAATCCCCCCACCAGCCCCCCACCAGCGCCCACTGCCCTGCGCAGTGTCCCTGTGCTCCTCCCCACCCCGCCTCCCCTCGGCAGGCACATCTCCAAGCTGGGCAGCTGCGGCTGAGGTCTCCTGCTTTCAGTGTTGTTGGGTCTGTGCCTCGGGCCTGTGGCTGTGCCCCGGAGCCTGCTCACTCACTCGTGATTCCCGTTCTCGCTCCCCGACCCCCTCCTCCTCCTCCTCCTCAAGCTCTGTCTTTCACTGCTCCGTCCTGTGAGATGGGTTCTGCGTCTGCCTCGATGCCCTCACCACTTTCCACTGACACACTCGGTGTGCCCACAGCTCTCCTCACCCTTCTGACGGCCTGTTCTTGGGAGGGGCTTGTCCACGCCACGGGCTCAGGCCTGAGAATGGCAAGCTCTTGTCCACACCACCCACCCCAGCCCCCCCAGCTCATGTCCACGCCAGCTCATGTCCACCCACCCACCCTAGCCCTCCCCAGCTCATGTCCACACCACCCACCCTAGCCCCCCCCAGCTCATGTCCACACCCTCAGCCCTCCCCAGCTCATGTCCACCCACCCACCCTAGCCCTCCCCAGCTCATGTCCACACCACCCACCCCAGCCCTCCCCAGCTCATGTCCACACCACCCACCCTAGCCCCCCCCAGCTCATGTCCACACCACCCACCCCAGCCCTCCCCAGCTCATGTCCACACCACCCACCCCAGCCCTCCCCAGCTCATGTCCACACCACCCACCCTAGCCCCCCCCAGCTCATGTCCACACCACCCACCCCAGCCCTCCCCAGCTCATGTCCACACCACCCACCCCAGCCCTCCCCAGCTCAGGTCCACCCCACCCACCCTAGCCCTCCCCAGCTCATGTCCACACCACATGGTGTCCCCACGTTCACACACATGCTCCTGTGTGTGCCCCAGAGTTTCTCTGTGGTGCCCCATGAGTCACGTCGTCCCAGTGCCAGCGTCTGCATGCCCTGAGCCCTCAGCCCTTCTCAGGACTGTTCCCTGTGCCTGGCACAGACTATCTCTGGGTATAAAGATCCCACATCTGTACACATGCCGTCGTCCTTCTCACACGCACAGGTCTGTGTATGAGCCAGGCACGCAGGAGTTATCTGTCTGCACCTAACCTAGGCTAGAGTTAGGTGGGCACCCCAGGGCTGCATCCCTCACAGAGCTGGTCACTGGCCAGGTAGAGCCTGGTCGTGGACATTTATCCTCAAGAGAGCTAGTCACAGGACACGGGTGGCTGGGATACGACCATGGCTGTGGGCTAGGATGCAGAGTAGCAGAGTCCTCATGAGACACCCAGAGCCCTCAAGCAGACACCTGCAGAGCCCTCACAAGACACCCCAGAGTCCTCACACAGATACCCCGAGTCCTCACACAGAGACCCCAGAGCCCTCACACAGATACCCCGAGTCTTCACACACACCAGAGCCCTCAAACAGACACCAGAGCCCTCACACAGACACCCCAGAGTCCTCACAACACCAGAGCCCTCACACAGACACCAGAGCCCTCACAGACACTCAGAGTCCTCACACAGATACCCCGAGTCCTCACACAGATACCCCGAGTCCTCACACAGACACCCCGAGTCCTCACACACACCAGAGCCCTCACACAGACACCAGAGCCCTCACACAGACACCCCAGAGTCCTCACAACACCAGAGCCCTCACACAGACACCCAGAGCTCTCACACAGACACCCAGAGCCCTCACAGACACCCCGAGTCCTCACACAGACACCCCGAGTCCTCACACACACCAGAGCCCTCACACAGACACCAGAGCCCTCACACAGACACCCCAGAGTCCTCACAACACCAGAGCCCTCACACAGACACCCAGAGCTCTCACACAGACACCCAGAGCCCTCACAGACACCCAGAGTCCTCACACAGACACCCCAAAGTCCTCACACAGACACAGAGCCCTCACACAGACACCCCAGAGCCCTCACACAGACACCCCAGAGTTCTCACAACACCAGAGCCCTCACACAGACACCCAGAGCTCTCACACAGACACCCAGAGCCCTCACAGACACCCAGAGTCCTCACACAGACACACCAGAGTCCTCACACAGACACCCAGAGCTCTCACACAGATACCCAGAGCCCTCACACAGACACCCAGAGCCCTCACAGACACCCAGAGTCCTCACACAGACACCCCAGAGTCCTCACACAGACACCAGAGCCCTCACACAGACACCCCAGAGTCCTCACACAGACACCAGAGCCCTCACACAGACACCCAGAGCTCTCACACAGACACCCCAGAGTCCTCACACAGACACCCAGAGCCCTCACACAGACACCCCAGAGTCCTCACACAGACACCCAGAGCCCTCACACAGACACCCAGAGCCCTCACACAGACACCCCAGAGTCCTCACACAGACACCCCAGAGTCCTCACACAGACACCCAGAGCCCTCACACAGACACCCAGAGCCCTCACACAGACACCCCAGAGTCCTCACACAGACACCCCAGAGTCCTCACACAGACACCCAGAGCCCTCACACAGACACCAGAGCCCTCACACAGACACCCAGAGCCCTCACACAGACACCCAGAGCTCTCATACAGACACCAGAGCCCTCACACAGACCCCAGAGCCCTCACACAGACACCCAGAGCCCTCACAGACACTCAGAGTCCTCACACAGACCCCAGAGCCCTCACACTGACACCAGAGTCCTCACACAGACACCCAGAGCCCTCACACAGACACTCCAGAGTCCTCACACAGACACCCAGAGCCCTCACACAGGCACCAAGAGCTCTCACACAGACACCAGAGCCCTCTCACAGACACCCCAGGGCCCCTACACAGATACCCCAGAACCCTCACACAGACACCGCACTCATGTAGACTGTGCTGATGAAGAGGTGTGTGTGTTTGTGTGTTTGTGTGCATGTGTGCGTGTATGTTTGTGTGTGTGTTTGTGTGTGTGTGTGTATGTCCACTGTCTTGCTGATGGAGAATTGCCATGATGGCCACTCCGTGAGATTCGCCTTCTGGTGTGAGGCCTCGTGGAGTCCTGTATGCATGTGGGTCTGGGCCATGTGTGAGTGAGTACCCCCTGCAGAGCCCACGGGAGCAGTGTAGGGCAGGGTCCTGCTCCCTCCCCCACTGTCACACGGCTCAGCCATCACCGTCACCGTTGTCTTTCTGCATAGGACGTGGTGAACTCCCATCCTGGCTTGTCCTTCCTGAAGGAGGCGTCGGAGTTCCACTCACGCTACATCACCACTGTGAGTACCCAGCACCTGCCCCCTGAGTCCAGCAGGCCCGGATCAGGTAGGTGACCCGGGCAGCGCCAGGCCAGGGCCAGGCTTCTGTGCCCCTGTGACCCCGTGCCACCATCCTTGTATGTACTCTAGGGGGTAAGGAGGGCACATGAGGGACATGCCCCTGTGCCGTGCCCAGTGTCCACTGTCAGCATGTGCACGGGGGCAGGAGCTGACCCACACAGCCGCCTCGTCTGTGGCAGTGAGACAGGTACCGGGGGTCTGGTGTCCAAGGCCCGGAGCAGCAACACATCCTGGGGTGGGCAGGAGGGTGTCCGGGTGGGGCCGCCCTGGGGCGGGCAGGAGGGTGTCCGGGTGGGCCCAACCAGGGCACGGAGATGTGGGGTGTCGGGCTGCGGGCTTTGCTGACACAGCAGTCAGTGGGGCTGTGGGCAGGCGTAGGTGGGGCGGCTGTGTGTCCAGGGTGCGCGGCCCTGCCTGACCCTCACCCCCGCTTCCTGCTGGCTTTGCAGGGAAGGACTCACTCAGGGCAAGTTCAGGCTGCCCGAGTTCAGCCCCAGGAGTGTACTCACCACTCCCTGGGGGAGGTGCTGCACATGCAGCCTGGCAGCTGCCGGCACACAGACTGGGTGCCGCTGTGTCCGCCTCAGTGCAGAACACCACACACACACACACACACACACACAGACTGGGTGCCACTGTGTCCGCCTCAGTGCAGAACACCACACACACACACACACACACAGACTGGGTGCCACTGTGTCCGCCTCAGTGCAGAACACCACACACACACACACGCACACACACACACAGACTGGGTGCCACTGTGTCTGCCTCAGTGCAGAACACCACACACACACACACACACACACACAGACAGACTGGGTGCCACTGTGTCTGCCTCAG
Organism: Sorex araneus; assembly: GCF_027595985.1. Taxonomy (NCBI): domain Eukaryota; kingdom Metazoa; phylum Chordata; class Mammalia; order Eulipotyphla; family Soricidae; genus Sorex; species Sorex araneus. Next base: position 105,092 of record NW_026570966.1, read on the forward strand.
TGCAGAACACCACACACACACACACACACACACACACACACACACACAGACTGGGTGCCACTGTGTCCGCCTCAGTGCAGAACACCACACACACACACACACACACACAGACTGGGTGCCACTGTGTCCGCCTCAGTGCAGAACACCACACACACACACACACACACAGACTGGGTGCCACTGTGTCCGCCTCAGTGCAGAATACCACACACACACACACGCACACACACACACAGACTGGGTGCCACTGTGTCCGCCTCAGTGCAGAACACCACACACACACACACACACACACACACACACAGACTGGGTGCCACTGTGTCCGCCTCAGTGCAGAACACCACACACACACACACACACACACACACACACGCACACACACACACACAGACTGGGTGCCACTGTGTCCGCCTCAGTGCAGAACACCACACACACACACACACACACACACACAGACAGACTGGGTGCCACTGTGTCTGCCTCAGTGCAGAACACCATACACACACACACACACACACAGACTGGGTGCCACTGTGTCTGCCTCAGTGCAGAACACCACACACACACACACACACACACACGCAGAGTGGGTGCCACTGTGTCCGCCTCAGTGCAGAACACCACACACACACACACACACACACACACACACACAGACTGGGTGCCACTGTGTCTGCCTCAGTGCAGAACACCACACACACACACACACACACACACACACACAGACTGGGTGCCACTGTGTCCGCCTCAGTGCAGAACACCACACACACACACACACACGCACACACACACACAGACTGGGTGCCACTGTGTCCGCCTCAGTGCAGAACACCACACACACACACACACACACAGACAGACTGGGTGCCACTGTGTCTGCCTCAGTGCAGAACACCACACACACACACACACACACACACACACACACACAGACTGGGTGCCACTGTGTCCGCCTCAGTGCAGAACACCACACACACACACACACACACACACACACAGACTGGGTGCCACTGTGTCCGCCTCAGTGCAGAACACCACACACACACACACACACACACAGACTGGGTGCCACTGTGTCTGCCTCAGTGCAGAATACCACACACACACACACGCACACACACACACAGACTGGGTGCCACTGTGTCCGCCTCAGTGCAGAACACCACACACACACACACACACACACACACACACACACAGACTGGGTGCCACTGTGTCCGCCTCAGTGCAGAACACCACACACACACACACACACACACACACACACACACGCACACACAGACTGGGTGCCACTGTGTCCGCCTCAGTGCAGAACACCACACACACACACACACACACAGACAGACTGGGTGCCACTGTGTCTGCCTCAGTGCAGAACACCACACACACACACACACACACACAGACTGGGTGCCACTGTGTCTGCCTCAGTGCAGAACACCACACACACACACACACACACACACGCAGAGTGGGTGCCACTGTGTCCGCCTCAGTGCAGAACACCACACACACACACACACACACACACACACACACACACACAGACTGGGTGCCACTGTGTCTGCCTCAGTGCAGAACACCACACACACACACACACACACACACACAGACTGGGTGCCACTGTGTCTGCCTCAGTGCAGAACACCACACACACACACAGACTGGGTGCCACTGTGTCCGCCTCAGTGCAGAACACCCCCCCCCACACACACACACACAGACAGACTGGGTGCCACTGTGTCCGCCTCAGTGCAGAACACCACACACACACACACACACACAGACTGGGTGCCACTGTGTCCGCCTCAGTGCAGAACACCACAGACACACACACACACACACACACAGAGACTGGGTGCCACTGTGTCCTCCTCAGTGCAGAACACCACACACATACACACACACAGATTGGGTGCCGCTGTGTCCGCCTCAATGCAGAACACCACACACACACACACACACACACACACACACACACACACACACACACACAGACTGGGTGCCACTATGTCCGCCTCAGTGCAGAACAACACCACACACACACATTCTCTCTTTCTCTCTCTCTCTCTCTCTCTCTCTCTCTCTCTCTCTCTCTCTCTCCTGCCCCGTCCTTCCCCGAGCCCTGTGGCACAGGTGCCCTCTGCTGGCCGCACAGGCCCTTGCAGCTCTGGCCCGGCTCCCTCTGAAGCTCCGCCCCCACCCCTGTTGTGAGAAGGCCCCAGTGAGCCCTGCCCTGTGTGCTCAGTGAGGCCTCGTCCTGCAGGTGATCCAGAGGATCTTCTACACAGTGAACAGGTCCTGGACGGGCAGGATCACCTGCACAGAACTGCGGAGGAGCACCTTCCTGCAGGTGAGGGCCCTGGGCTGGGGGTGCGCGCGCGCACACACACACACATGCACACACACACACATACATGCACGTGAGGGATTTGGGGCACCTTCCTGCAGGTGAGGGCTGCGGGGCTGGGGGTGCGCGCACACACACACACACACACACACACACACACGCACGTATGCACACACACACACACGCACGCACACACACACATACACACATACATGCACGTGCGGGATTTGGGGCACCTTCCTGCAGGTGAGGGCTGCGGGGCTGGGGGTGCACACACACACACACACGCGCGCGCACACACACACACATACATGAACGTGTGGGATTTGGGGTACCTTCCTGCAGGTGAGGGCCACGGGGCTGGGGGAGCACACACACAGACACACACAGACACACACGCACATACATGCACATGCAGGGTTCGGGGCACCTTCCTGCGGGTGAGGGCCGCGGGGCTGGGGGAGCACACACACACACACACACGTGCACACACATACACACATCCCTGAGTCCCCCACACACTCATGCATTTCTGTGTCCATGCGTACAAACACTTCCCTGTGTCCTGCACAGGGAGACATTCAGACATACACACACAGACACATCCCGTGTCCCCCCCCCCACACAGACACACGCATCCCCGTGTCCCCCACACAAGCATCCCTGTGCCCCCCCCACACACTCACATATTCGTGTCCACCCCTGTACTCACGCATCCCCACACCTGCGTTGCTGGCTGCCCGGTGCTCTGGGGAGCTGTCACCGCTGTCCCGCACACACGTGTCCGTCCCGTGTGGCCAGAACGTGGCGCTGCTGGAGGAGGAGCCGGACATCAACCAGCTGACGGAGTTCTTCTCCTACGAGCACTTCTACGTCATCTACTGCAAGTTCTGGGAGCTGGACACTGACCACGACCTGCTCATCGACGCCGAAGACCTCGCCCGGCACAACGACCACGGTACCGCCTGGCACGGGGCCCACGGGGGCGGGGCCGGGAGAGACACCAGTGCATGGCCACGGGTCAGTCTGGGAGGGGGTGTGAGTGTGTGGCCGAGGGTCAGTCTGGGAGGGGTGTGAGTGTGTGTCTGAGGGTCAGTCTGGGAGAGGGTGTGAGTGTGTGTCTGAGGGTCAGTCTGGGAGGGGGTGTGAGTGTGTGTCTGAGGGTCAGTCTGGGAGAGGGTGTGAGTGTGTGTCCGAGGGTCAGTCTGGGAGAGGGTGTGAGTGTGTGTCCATGGGTAAGTCTAAGAGGGGTGTGAGTGTGTGTCCGAGGGTCAGTCTGGGAGAGGGTGTGAGTGTGTGTCCACTGGTCAGTCTGAGAGGGGTGTGAGTGTGTGTCTGAGGGTCAGTCTGGGAGAGGGTGTGAGTGTGTGTCCATGGGTCAGTCTGGGAGGGGGTGTGAGTGTGTGTCTGAGGGTCACTCTGGGAGAGGGTGTGAGTGTGTGTCCATGGGTAAGTCTGAGAGGGGTGTGAGTGTGTGTCCACGGGTCAGTCTGGGAGAGGGTGTGAGTGTGTTTCCACGGGTCAGTCTGGGAGGGGGTGTGAGTGTGTGTCTGAGTGTCAGTCTGGGAGGGGTGTGAGTGTGTGTCCACGGGTCAGTCTGGGAGAGGGTTGTGAGTGTGTTTCCACGGGTCAGTCTGGGAGGGGTGTGAGTGTGTGTCTGAGGGTCAGTCTGGGAGAGGGTGTGAGTGTGTGTCTGAGGGTCAGTCTGGGAGGGGGTGTGAGTGTGTGTCTGAGGGTCAGTCTGGGAGGGGTGTGAGTGTGTGTCCACGGGTCAGTCTGGGAGAGGGTGTGAGTGTGTGTCCATGGGTAAGTCTGAGAGGGGTGTGAGTGTGTGTCCGAGGGTCAGTCTGGGAGAGGGTGTCAGTGTGTGTCCACGGGTCAGTCTGGGAGGGGGTGTGAGTGTGTGTCCATGGGTAAGTCTGAGAGGGGTGTGAGTGTGTGTCTGAGGGTCAGTCTGGGAGAGGGTGTGAGTGTGTGTCCATGGGTCAGTCTGGGAGGGGGTGTGAGTGTGTGTCTGAGGGTCAGTCTGGGAGAGGGTGTGAGTGTGTTTCCACGGGTCAGTCTGGGAGGGGGTGTGAGTGTGTGTCTGAGTGTCAGTCTGGGAGGGGTGTGAGTGTGTGTCCGAGGGTCAGTCTGGGAGAGGGTTGTGAGTGTGTTTCCACGGGTCAGTCTGGGAGGGGTGTGAGTGTGTGTCCGAGGGTCAGTCTGGGAGAGGGTTGTGAGTGTGTTTCCACGGGTCAGTCTGGGAGGGGTGTGAGTGCTGTGCTGGCGTGTGTGCCCTGGCCTCCTGTGTGTGTGGAGTCCGTGCGCCCTGGCCTCCTGCCCTGCATTCTGTGCCCTCCCTGCCCCCCCCAGCTTCCCGCCCGTCTCTGGGAGACCTTTGGCTGTGGGACACACGCAGGCCAGGAGGCACGTGCCGCACTCGGGATGCACAGTCCTCAGTGAGCCCGGCCCCGCAGTCTCTCCTCAGTGAGCCCGGCCCCGCAGTGTCTCCTCAGTGAGCCCGGCCCCGCAGTGTCTCCTCAGTGAGGCCCGGCCCCGCAGTGTCTCCTCAGTGAGCCCGGCCCCGCAGTGTCTCCTCAGTGAGGCCCGGCCCCGCAGTCTCTCCTCAGTGAGCCCGGCCCCGCAGTCTCTCCTCAGTGAGCCCGGCCCCGCAGTCTCTCCTCAGTGAGCCCGGCCCCGCAGTCTCTCCTCAGTGAGCCCGGCCCCGCAGTGTCTCCTCAGTGAGGCCCGGCCCCGCAGTGTCTCCTCAGTGAGCCCCGGCCCCGCAGTGTCTCCTCAGTGAGCCCCGGCCCCGCAGTCTCTCCTCAGTGAGCCCGGCCCCGCAGTGTCTCCTCAGTGAGCCCGGCCCCGCAGTCTCTCCTCAGTGAGCCCGGCCCCGCAGTGTCTCCTCAGTGAGGCCCGGCCCCGCAGTGTCTCCTCAGTGAGCCCCGCAGTGTCTCCTCAGTGAGCCCGGCCCCGCAGTCTCTCCTCAGTGAGCCCCGGCCCCGCAGTCTCTCCTCAGTGAGCCCGGCCCCGCAGTCTCTCCTCAGTGAGCCCGGCCCCGCAGTCTCTCCTCAGTGAGCCCCGGCCCCGCAGTGTCTCCTCAGTGAGCCCGGCCCCGCAGTGTCTCCTCAGTGAGCCCCGGCCCCGCAGTGTCTCCTCAGTGAGCCCCGCAGTGTCTCCTCAGTGAGCCCGGCCCCGCAGTCTCTCCTCAGTGAGCCCCGGCCCCGCAGTCTCTCCTCAGTGAGCCCGGCCCCGCAGTGTCTCCTCAGTGACTCCGGCCCCGAAGTGTCTCCTCAGTGAGCCCGGCCCCGCAGTCTCTCCTCAGTGAGCCCGGCCCCGCAGTCTCTCCTCAGTGAGCCCGGCCCCGCAGTCTCTCCTCAGTGAGCCCGGCCCCGCAGTCTCTCCTCAGTGAGCCCGGCCCCGCAGTCTCTCCTCAGTGAGCCCGGCCCCGCAGTGTCTCCTCAGTGAGCCCGGCCCCGCAGTGTCTCCTCAGTGAGCCCGGCCCCGCAGTGTCTCCTCAGTGAGCCCGGCCCCGCAGTCTCTCCTCAGTGAGCCCGGCCCCGCAGTCTCTCCTCAGTGAGCCCGGCCCCGCAGTCTCTCCTCAGTGAGCCCGGCCCCGCAGTCTCTCCTCAGTGAGCCCGGCCCCGCAGTCTCTCCTCAGTGAGCCCGGCCCCGCAGTCTCTCCTCAGTGAGCCCGGCCCCGCAGTCTCTCCTCAGTGAGCCCGGCCCCGCAGTCTCTCCTCAGTGAGCCCGGCCCCGCAGTGTCTCCTCAGTGACTCCGGCCCCGAAGTGTCTCCTCAGTGAGCCCGGCCCCGCAGTCTCTCCTCAGTGAGCCCGGCCCCGCAGTCTCTCCTCAGTGAGCCCGGCCCCGCAGTCTGTCCCCCTGAGCGGCCCCCAGCTGCTCCGCGTGCGTCCTCAGCATCCTCACGGGTCGCCGACTCTCTCCTTGCAGCCATCTCCACCCGGATGATCGAGAGGATCTTCTCAGGGGCCGTGACACGGTACGTCTCAGCTCATTCCCGTGTGCACAGGGCCGGAGTCCCTCCCCGGCCTCGCCTGCTTGGTCGTGCCGCGCAGTGTCACTGCAGGCCCTGTGAGAGGACACGCTTGCTCCCTCGTGGGTGCCTGCGTCTGGCCAGGTTGTGGCCGTGTGTCCAGGGCCCCTTGCGCCGCTGCACCTGAGGTCTGGCCCGGACGCCACAGGCCTGCCCTGAGCCCTGTGCTCTCACAGGGCCCTCCAGGGGCTTCTTTCTTTTTTCCTTCTTGGGTCCCATGGGTGATGCCCAGGGGTTCCTGCTGGCTCTGCACTCAGGAATGACCCCTGGTGGTGCTCAGGGCACCCTGTGGGGTGGGGGGTCCCGTCCTGTCCAGCAGGGAGGACCCTTCGTGGGGCTGAGGAGGGGACGCAGCCGCATGAGCAGACGCAGAGCCAGGAGGGGAGAGAGTTTGTTCTCTGGCAGTTCCAGTCCCTCTGCTGGGGGCAGGTGGTGTAGTGCCTGCTCGGGCCCAGGGACAGCAGCACAATGCAGGGGGACCCCAGGGACAGCAGCACAATGCAGGGGGACCCCAGGGACAGCAGCACAATGCAGGGGGAGGTGGTGTAGTGCCTGCTCGGGCCCAGGGACAGCAATGCCGGCCAGGCACGGGCGATGGCTCCTGACAGGCAGATGGCGAGATGATAGCCTCAGGAGGTCAGCAGTGGCGACCTTGTGCAGGAGTCCCGAGTAGGCCTCCGCCTGACCAGAAGATAAGCCGGGCTTGTAAAATGGCTCCCCACACTATGGGCTGCTGGGAATCGAACCCGGTCGGCCGCGTGCCAGGCAGACGCCCTCCCCGCCGGGCTGTCGCTCCAGCCCCGGCCCCGGCTTCTTGAGGCAGCCTCCTGCTAGGTGGGCAGGACAGCCCCTGGTGCCTGACCTGGTCTCCTGTCCCTCCCGGCCTGGCGCCAGGGGTAAGAAGGTGCAGAAGGAAGGGAAGATCAGCTACGCCGACTTTGTCTGGTTCCTGATCTCTGAAGAGGACAAGAAGACCCCCACCAGGTAGGTGTGGGCGCAGCGGGGTCCAGCCTGCCGTGCCCACAGCCCGGCCCCGAGCTTGCCCCGGGCCCGCCCGGCCACTGGGCCCACCCTGGGCAGAGTTCCTTCAGCCAGGCTCCGCCCAGCCAGCCTCTAGCCTGGGCGGCCCCCTCCCCGCTGGGCGCAGACTGTGCCCGGTCTGTCCACGGTGGCCTGTCCACGGAGCGGTCTGTCCGGAGGGGTGTGGGGTGCCCATGCATGGTCCCGAGGGTCAGTCCGCAGAGTCTGTCCACGGAGCGGTCTGTCCGGAGGGGTGTGGGGTGCCCATGCATGGTCCCGAGGGTCAGTCCGCAGAGTCTGTGAATGATGCCACTGTCCATGGCGGGTCTACCCCCGGAGGTCAGTCATGGAGGGTCCGTCCATGGGGGGCCTGTCCATGGGGGACTGTCCACAGAGGGGTGGGGCATGTGTCCAGGCTCATACCTGCACGAAGGCCCACCCTGAGCACTGTGACTGCAGCATCGAGTACTGGTTCCGCTGCATGGACTTGGACGGGGACGGAGCCCTGTCCATGTTTGAGCTGGAGCACTTCTACGAGGAGCAGTGCCGCAGGCTGGACAGCATGGCCATCGAGGCCCTGCCCTTTGAGGACTGCCTCTGCCAGATGCTGGACCTGGTGAAGCCGCAGACTGAAGGTAGCACCCCCCCCACAAAGCACAGCTGTGGCGGCAAGGGGTGGGGGTGGTCTTGTTAGGGGCTCCTGTGAGCTGTAACAGGCACCGTCTGAGGGGACATTGGAGTGACACGTGATGGTCTGTGTGAGGATGTCCCTGTGGGCTGTGACGAGCACTGTCTGAGGGGACATTGGAGTGACACGAGATGCCCCTGTGCATTGTGACGAGTACTATCTGAGGGGACAGTGTGACACATGATGATCCTTGTTAGGACACTCCTGTGACAAGCATTGTCTGAGTGGACATTGGCGTGACACACTGGTTGGTGAGAGGATGCCCCTGTGCACTGTAACAAGCACTGCCTCAGGAGACGCTGGTGTGACATGTGGTGATCTGTGTCAGGATGCCCCTGTGGGTGTGACAAGCACCATCTGAAGGAACATTGGAGTGACACGTGATGGTCTGTGTGAGGATGCCCCATGGGTGTGATAAGCAACTTCTGAGGGGGCGTTGGTGTGATGTGGTTGTGTCAGGATACCCCTGTGGGCTACGATGAGTACTGTTGGAAGGGACATTCATGTAACATGTGATGGCTTGTGTCAGGACTCCCTGTGGGATGTGATGAACACCTTCTGAGGGGACATTGGTGTGGCACGTGGAGTGCTGTGTGAGGACGCTCCTGTGGGTGTAACAAGTACCATCTGAAGGGGACATTGGTGTGACACGTGATGGCCTGTGTCAGGACGCCCCTGTGGGGTGTGGGGAGCACCATCCGAGGGGACATTGGTGTGACACGTGAGAGTAGATGTCAGGACGCCCCTGTGGGGTCTCACAAGCACCCTCTGAGGAGACATTGGTGTGGACGGGGCTGGGGGGAGGCTGGTGTGTGTCTGTACGGCTCACGGTCGCTGTGGTGTAAGGGAAGGCCCCCTGAGATGTGGTCGCCGTGGTGAGCTATCTCTGTGTCAGGACACTGTGGTGTCCTGTGAGTGTCTGTGACTCTGTGAGTGTCTGTGGCCTGATGAAGGACCAGACGCTCCTGTAGGCAGTGGGTACGAGGGACTGGGCTCGAAGGACTGTAACTGAGGGATGACCATGGTTGAGGCCACCTCTGAGAGGAACAGTCACCTGGAAATACTTTCCTCCTGGCCTGGTGACCGTGAGCTGGGGTGTCCCCGAGTGGGCGTTGCCTCCTGTGACCCTCCGCCGTGCCTGGTGAGAAGCCTGTCACTGCCCACACGGCTGGGACGTCCCTTTGCTGTGACACCTGAAGTGTCACAGCCTCTCCCAGAGGCTCCTGTGCGGTTGTCAAGCCCGAGTGTCTTCCCTGTGGGAGAGACGGTGACCCCCAGGCCGGGTGTGGCCCTGGCCCTCAGTTCAGGGCAGTCTCTGTGTCGCCCCCGTGCTCCTTGCTCAGAGCAAGTCTGTCCTCAGCCCCCGTCGGGTCTGTCTCATCGCGGGGAGACCACGGTGGGGCCCCGGGACGGGCGGTTTCGTCCTGATCGTCCTTTGCCCAGAGCTCTGTGCTGTGCCAGGCCCGGGCTGTGTGTGGCCACTGGGGCAGAGACCAGAGGGGCTCTCTGAGGCCTGTCCCCCGATGGCTGCACCCCCGGTGCGTGAGGGCAGCCCCCAGAGGGGCCCCGGGCACCTGAGAGAAGAGGAAGGCGTGGGCACGTGTGTGCAGCACAGCTGTGCCTTGGGCCTCTGTGGGCCCCGTTCCGAGCTGCTGGCCCCAGAACTGTCCCTCTGACCTCGGCACAGCCAGCGCAGGCCGTCCCCTCACTGCCGGTCAGTCCCCAGATCCCGAGCCTCGGGTGCCCCCTGCAGCTGTGTCCACACGGGCAGCCCCCCCTTGTCACGTCCTGACAGGAAACCTGCTGTGCCCGGATGTGTGGGTGCTTCCCCACACCTGGCACGGAGCTGCGGTGAGTGCTCCCCCTTCCCACAGGGAAGATCACCCTGCACGACCTGAAGAAGTGCAAGCTCGCCGGCGTCTTCTTTGACACCTTCTTCAACATTGAGAAGTACCTGGACCACGAGCAGAAAGAACAGATCTCCCTGCTCCGGGTGTGTGAGGGCGAGGGCGGGGAGCTCAGGGTGTGTGTGTGTGTGTGTGTGTGTGTGTGTGTGTGTGTCTGTGTGTGTGTCTGTGTGAGGCGAAGTGTGGAGGAGCTCTGGGTGTGTGTCTGTGTGAGGGGAGGTGTGGGAAAGCTCAAGGGGTGTGTGTGTGTGTGTGTGTGTGTGTGTGTGTGTGAGAGAGAGAGAGAGAGAGGAGAGGTATGGTGGAGCTCAGGGTGTGTGGGAGAGGATTGGGACTTAGGTGTGTGTGGGGAGAGTTGTGTGGTACTGTCAGGACCACGTGTGGAGTGGCTGTGTGTGCATGTGGTTGCTGTCTTGTGTGGCTTGTGCCGTACCTGTGTGCGTCTCAGTGTGTCATGGTACAACCCAGAGCATGTGGTGCCATGTGAGCTCCATGAGGGCCCTGCCACGTGTGCCCTGAGGCACATGTGTGCTGGCCGTGTGTCCGTGTGTCCTGGTGCTGGTGGGTCAGGACTGGACGGCCTGACGTGTGGTGGTGGGTGTCCCGTGCAGGACAGCGACAGCGAAGGCCCCGAGCTCTCGGACTGGGAGAAGTACGCTGCCGAGGAGTACGACATCCTGGTGGCGCAGGAGGCTGCGGGAGAGGCCTGGGACGACGGGTGAGTGGGCGGGCGGGCGGGGGCATGGGGCGCGGCCTCCCCTGCCTCGGGAGTGCCCCAGTGCAGGGCTGCCTGTGTGCTGGCCCTCGGCAGCACTGGGGGACACATGGCCGGGCCGTGGGGGGCTCAGGGGCCCCAGTGGGGGTGCTGGGGGCGCCCCACAGCACAGCTCTCAGGCTGCGAGAGAACTGCACTCTCAGGCTGCACGGGACGCCGAGCCCCATCCCGGGGTCCCTGCCACGGGCCTGTGCCTCCACCCCTCGAGCCCACGTCTGCCCGGGTGGACTCTGCGCCCACGTCTGCCCGTGTGGACTCTGCGCCCACATCTGTCCGTGTAGACTCGCGCCCACGTCTGTCCGTGTAGACTCACGCCCACGTCTGTCCGTGTGGACTCTGTGCCCACGTGTGCCCGTGTGGACTCATACCCACGTCTGTCCGTGTGGACTCTGCGCCCACGCCTGTCCGTGTGGACTCGCACCCACATCTGTCTGTGTACACTCTGTGCCCACGTCTGCCTGTGTGGACTCTGTGCCCACGTGTGCCCGTGTGGACTCATACCCACGTCTGTCCGTGTGGACTCTGCGCCCACGCCTGTCCGTGTGGACTCGCACCCACATCTGTCTGTGTACACTCTGTGCCCACGTCTGCCCGTGTGGACTCTGCGCCCACGTCTGTCCGTGTGGTCTCTGTGCCCACGTCTGTCCGTGTAGACTCACGCCCATGTCTGTCCGTGTGGACTCGAACCCACATCTGTCTGTGTACACTCTGTGCCCACGTCTGTCCGTGTGGTCTCTGCGCCCACGTCTGCCCGTGTGCCCGCAGGTACGAGGCGGAGCTGAGCCCCGTGGAGCAGAAGCTGAGCTCGCTGCGCCCGGCGCTGGCCCAGAGGCCCTTCTTCGAGTCCGAGAGCCCGCTGGGTGACGTCGAGCTGTACGAGTACGAGAGCGAGGACGAGGACGAGGCCCTGCCGCCCTCCTGAGCCTGCCGTCTCCTCGCGTGCCGCCCTCCTGAGCCCGCCGTCTCCGCGTGCCGTGACGCAGGCGCTGGCCGTGGGGCTGCTTGTCTGCGGTGCTCGGTGTCATTTACTCGGCGTGGAAACTGCCCCCAGTGGCTCAGCAGTGGGTGTGTCCCACCCATCGGGGGCGCTCGGACCCCAGGCCGGGCCTGGCGGGAGAGACAGTGGCCTCTGGGCGCCCGAAGGTGAGGGCCTTGGGCCCATGCCCAGCCACTGTGCCCCCCCTGTTGCGGCCCAGCACTGCCGGGTCCATGCTCGGGGGTAGCTGAGGCCTCGTGGCCCCGGGAGCACCCCCGCCACCTGCACCCAGCGATGGCGCGGGGCCCGAGGCGCGGGGGCCGTCCCAGCACTCTGGCCCCGTCCCAGGGATGTACAGGATTTGTAAAGCTCACTTCCTCTTGCCGTGCAGAGCTGTTCAAAGATGTTTTATGAGACGTTTGTACTTTCAAATAAAGAATGGTTTTCAGTACTGGCCCTTCCGTCCACTCGGCACCCCGCCCCCACGCAGCAGCTGGCCCGGACACTGGGTGGACACTGGGTGGTCTGCTGGGGCAGGGGAGCAGGTGGGCGGGGCTGCACGCCTGTGCGGTCACAGCGGGCCTGTGACCCCAGCTGCGCCCTTCAGATCTGACGTGTGCTGGGACCCTCCCCCCACCCCGCCCCCTAGCCGTACCCCAGCCCCTAACCCTAACCCTGGCTCAGCTCTGGGTGCTGCTGGGCTCCTGGGTCAGTTCTGTGCTCATCGGGTGGGCAGTCCTGCCCCCTCAGACACAATGGGAAGCCCAGCGTCCACACACCTCCACACGGGTCATCGTCCTGAGTGTCTGCAGGACCTGGGCTGTGGCAGCACCGCCCGGCCCACCCACGGGTGAGGACAGACCCACGGGAGGAGGTCAGGGGTAGGGGTAGGGGTAGGGGTAAGGCTAGGGGTAGGGGTTGGGGTAAGGCTAGGGGTAGGGGTAGGGGTAGGGGTAGGGGTATGGTTAGTGTTAGGGGTAGGGGTAGGGGTATGGTTAGTGTTAGGGGTAGGGGTTGGGGTAAGGCTAGGGGTAGGGGTAGAGGTTGGGGTAAGGCTAGGGGTAGGGGTAGGGGTATGGTTAGTGTTAGGGGTAGGGGTAGGGGTAAGGCTAGGGGTAGGGGTAGAGGTTGGGGTAAGGCTAGGGGTAGGGGTAGAGGTTGGGGTAAGGCTAGGGGTAGGGGTAGAGGTTGGGGTAAGGCTAGGGGTAGGGGTAGGGGTATGGTTAGTGTTAGGGGTAGGGGTTGGGGTAAGGCTAGGGGTAGGGGTAGAGGTTGGGGTAAGGCTAGGGGTAGGGGTAGGGGTATGGTTAGTGTTAGGGGTAGGGGTTGGGGTAAGGCTAGGGGTAGGGGTAGAGGTTGGGGTAAGGCTAGGGGTAGGGGTAGGGGTAGGGGTATGGTTAGTGTTAGGGGTGGGTAGGAGTAGGAGGTAGGATTAGGTTTAGGATTAGGGGCAGAGGTAGGGGTAGGGGTAGCCGGAGGGGGTAGGGTAGGGTAGGGTCAGGGTGGGATCATCACAGATAATTCGGGTTAGATAGTTACAGTGGATTCTGGAGTCAAATGTTCATCTGCCAGTGACCCGGAAGTACAGTGATGCTCCTTCTTAAGTGAGGAATTAATAGATATCAGAATATTCTAGGGAGAGATTCATACCAAAGGCAGTGCAGGGGCGGGGATGGTGACTGCTGGCTGTCTCCAGCTGCAGGCCCCAGGGGCAGCCAGTCAGAGGGTGGGGAGGCAGCACTGCAGCTGCTGAGGTGGGCACGGGTAGCAAAGCACAAGGGCATCTCCGTTACTCTCAGAACCTTTGTCTCCAGAGTTTGCTCCTGGAGCAGGAGTGATGCCGCTTCCTCCTGTTCACCCAGTGGAACCCTCCTGCAAGCAGCCCGTGTCACGGTGCTGTGGAATAACATCACATCTTGGACTTAAGGCCCTTCATTACCAGATCATCCCATTCTGGCAGACTTTCTTGGTCCATGGGAAGGGGGATACTGAGAGTTTTACATGTGCCTACCCCCAGTGGCTGATGTCACAAGGGAGGGGACCCCGTGGACAAGTCACAGGCGACTCTCAGGTGCTCGCCTGGCCACACCCCTCGAGGGGTCTTAGCTTAAGAGTGCTGGTGTGAGCCCCCCATGTGGATCAACCTCGAAGGACCAGCGTCTGAGACGGACATCTCCATTTGGCTGAAACGGCCGTCCACAGAACTGCATGTTAGAGCCCACTCAGATCCTACGGATGCTGTGGGACCAAATCAGTCACTCACCCAGGCATTCCCCACACAAACCAGAGTCTAGAAGACATTCCCATTTCCCGACCTAACTCACAAAACCCCAGAAAACCAGTAGTGCAGAAAAATGGTGCACAAACCCTAGAAAACAGTGCTGACCAACATCAGAGGCCTCAGTGGCACCTAAATTCCTGTGTTTCCTGTAGAGGCCAGTGCCACCTCTGGACCTTCATCAGAGGCTTCGGCCGCAGATCCTCAGGCAGGGAGATCAGTCCCGGGGAACCAAATTCAGCATGAAAGACACACCCAGCAGCACTCCAGGGTTACTCCTGGCTCTGCACTCAGGAATCACTCCTGGCAGTGTGGGGAACCTTCTGTGCCTACATCCCAATAAACGGCGTCACAAGGGAAAGTGCCCCCCTGGACCCCCATGGGGTCCCAGGGGTCGAACCTGGCTCGGCCATGTGCAAGGCAAACCCCCTCCGCACTGTACTGTCTCCTGGAGAAAGTGTGGTCAGGTTGGAGCACTGCCTGGGGCCGTGACCTCGCTTCCCACCACAGCCTCACCGCAGTAACCTGCTCACGGTAACTGAGGCATCTCCACAGTGGAGAGGGACCGCAGGCACATCCCCGCATTACATATGAAAGTATGAAAGCCCACATCCTAAGAGGGGAGATGCGGGTGACACGTGCTCAGCCACGTGGGCACAAGCAGCACATGGGCTCAGGCAGCATAAGCCGCGCTTCCTTTGTTCAAGGTGTCTGTTATAGGGTTTCTTCAACCTGCCCCTACTTGGGGCTTCTTTCCAGGTAAAAGTTCGTTGCTAAGGTTACCAGGGAGGTTGGGAGTGGTGATGACCTTCTTTGGGGAACCCCCTCCGGAGGGGCCATTATCCTCAGGGCCCGCTGATGGTTTCCTCCGGGGGTCTTTTGTCTTTTTGAATCTGCAAGTCTTAAGATTCTCCTTCCCAGCGACTGTTTAATCTAAATTTTCATTGCCAAGGGCCTTTCCCTACCTGCCTACATCACCCAGACCCAGCTCCTTCTCCTGGCTCTCTGCACCTACATCACCCAGACCCAGCTCCTTCTCCTGGCTCTCTGCACCTACATCACCCAGACCCAGCTCCTTCTCCTGGCTCTCTGGACTTTCTCCTCCTCTTGGGTCTCCAGGGTCAGGTAGGGCTCGCGTGCCCACGGCCGGTCCGGGCAGGCTGCTTAGGCCCAGCTAGTGCCCGGTACAGGATACAGGCAGGGCTGGGTGAGGCTCAGGTCAGGCTGGACTTGATGCCAGGCAGCGATAAGGAGGTGGACGCAGGGGGTGCGAGTGGCCGCGGCTGGAGACTAGGAGACTCCTGGTATGGTTGGGAGACCCCGCGACAGGCCCAGAGCACAGGGGTCTCGCCCACGCGCACGCGGCCGGAGACGCCGGAAGGGTCCAGGGGGGTGAGAGTGAGGCGGGGTGTGACCTGGTCATAGCACGGGCAAGGAGAGGCCCAGACGTCTGGGGAGCCACCGGACCCCCCTACTCTATTCTGCAACCACTCCGGGGTTAGGTCTGCTGGGCACTCAGGACTCACTCCCGGCGGTGCTCCGGGACGCTACGGGGCGTTGGGGATCAAACCTGGTTCACCCCTGTGCGAGACAAACGCCCCGCCCGCTGGGGTCTCTGCCCCGCTTTTCCAAACGGTTTCTGAGGAGAAGCTGATGTGCTCTGCTCCTCTGTTCCCACTGCCTTTCGCGCCCGCTGGGGTGGGGTCTGGCTGGCAAGGGCCGAGGGGATAGAGTCTAGATGTCGCCTGGGGGTGTGGCCCCTCGCCCTGGGGGCCTGGGGGTGTGGCCCCTCTGGGAGCCTCCTGGGGGCGTGGCCTCGCCTGTGAGCCTCCCGGGGTGTGGCCACGCGTGCCTCACCTGTGCCCCCTGGGGGCGTGCCCTCACCTGTGAGCCTCCCGGGGTGTGGCCACATATGTCTTACCTGTGCCCCCTGGGGGCGTGCCCTCACCCGTGCCCCTCTGGGGGCGTGGCCTGGCCTGTGAGCCTTCCGGCGCTCCTGCAGGGGAGGAGACTCGGTGGTGCGTGGAGCGGCCGTGACTGGGGGTCTGTGCGCCCAAACTCGTCCGTGTAGTTCGGTTCCGGCTGTTCCTCTGGGAGGGTCGCAGACTCGGTGAGCCCCGGCCAGGTTTCCCTCAGTGCCGGCTGTTGTCTCCCGTCTCACCTCAGCGCCCTTCGCTGCCGACTTTTCCCGCAGACGCAGCGCGGGGGCGTTTGGCGTTTCCCTCACGTGCCGGCCCGGAGAGGGGCGCTGCTTTGGCCAGGCAGGCGGGTGTTTGTTTGGGTTGGCCTTTTATTTTCCTCGCCGGGGCCAGGCGAATCTTCCTCACCGAGGCCAGGCGAGATTTTCCTCACCGAGGCCAGGCGAATTTTCCTCACCGAGGCCAGGCAAATTTTCCTCACCGAGGCCAGGTGAGATTTTCCTCACCGAGGCCAGGCAAATTTTCCTCACCGAGGCCAGGCGAATTTTCCTCACCGAGGCCAGGCAAATTTTCCTCACCGAGGCCAGGCGAGATTTTCCTCACCGAGGCCAGGCAAATTTTCCTCACCGAGGCCAGGCGAAATTTTCCTCACCGAGGCAAGGCGAATTTTCCTCAGCGAGCCAAGGCGAATTTTCCTCACCGAGGCAAGGCGAATTTTCCTCAGCGAGCCAAGGCGAATTTTCCTCACCGAGGCAAGGCGAATTTTCCTCAGCGAGCCAAGGCGAATTTTCCTCACCTAGGCAAAGTAAATTTCCCTCACTGAGGCCATGTAGCATTTTCTGAGAAAGATTTAGAGAGATGTGAGCGGGGAGGGAGGGAGAGAGAGGCAGGAAATCTCGGTGCTCAGGGGAGAGCCTGCACGTGTGCAGATTTGCCCTTTGGAGGCTGCGGGTCTAGCCTTGGCACAACGTGTGGCACCACTGGGAAGGCCCCCACCGTGCGTGGGTGTGGGTGCGACCCTATTTGGATAAGTTTGTGTGTGTGGCGATTGTTTGTCTGACACTTGGTGTCCGAGTTTTTAGGGCCGCTGCAGGTGACGTTGTCTGACTGGACGGAAGGTGTGGTGCTTGGTGGGGACAGTGGCCTGATGCTACTCAGGTCTTGTGATACTTGGAGATGCAGCGCTGATCCCGTCTGACTGCTGGGCAGGGCACTGAACCTCAGGGGTTGGAAACAGATTTCTCTCTGTCAAGCATCTTTCCCCGTTTCAGCGCTGGCCAGTGATGCCTGGCTGTGTTCACCATTGCTGGGAACTGTCCCCTGCCTTCTAATTTTTTTTAAATTAAACTGTTATTTATATTTTTAAATTATTTATTTATTTTTAAAAATTGACTCAGTGAGATACAGATACAGAGTTGTTAATGATTGGATTTCAGTCATGAAATCCTAATGTTCC